>NC_074716.1:49668068-49968068 GCF_947242115.1 Biomphalaria glabrata | reverse complement strand
ACTGGCCCTGGACTGCAAGAATGCCTAAAGTGACATTAGCAGGGCGTCACCCAGACTGATACGTTAATATCAACAAACTAAGCTTCACACTCACTAGTATCGGTGTCTTTTAGAGTTTTGAAAGGTCACTCCCCCCCCCCCATGAGGTCCATTAGTTAATTTTTAATAATAATAATAATTGCTAAAAGTTTCAACTTGATCTGAGAATGGTTGTGGGAGAAATAAAGTGTACAATGGACCACATTCACCAATCGTAAACAAACAACATTTAGCCACGTGATTCTCTATCTCTTCTATACAAATTACGATGTAATTCTAATACACAGTGGCTATCACGTGACAGTTTTTTTCTTCTTTGTTTTATCAATATTATCACGTGACTAAATGTTGTTTGTTTACGATTGGTGAATGAGGTCCATTATTTAAGAGGACAAAACCCGACATATTTAACCACGACTGAAGGATTAATTTCCCTTATTGGTATAAAAAATCAATAACCAGTAATTAATTGACTAATTGGTTAATAGATAAATGTATTGTCCAAGCCAGTTAATAATCGTGAAAAGTTTCACTTTGATCCGAGAATGGGTTTGCGGGAAAAAACGCATTCAAACTTTTTACCAGACAGACAGAAAGACAGACAAACAGACAGGGTGAGATTAAGCTTTGAAAAATAACTTTGTATTTATACTGACCCCGATGGGGGATAACTGCGGCCTGAATATAGTAATTAAAAAAGCCTGTTATACTCAACACTGGCTTGTGATAAATCACACTTTTACTTGTTGAAAAGCTGCTAGACCATAAGAGCATAGTTTGAGTTGTACTTTAATTCTGAGAAGGGTCTGGGAGTGAAAGAAGAAGATCGAAATCAATTCCAACTATTTGAGCATCCTCCCGTGTTGTGGGTCCTCCCTCCGTTTCATTACCGGCCCCCTGAAGATTGGATTAAATCAGATTAGCTTATTGACCCGCCGTGTCTCACCCTCTTTGGGACAGATTGGGCCGCTTTTTTTTCTTCTTCTCTTGCTCAAACCCCCTGTCTGGCATGTTGTCCTTATCTGTGACGTCACACCGTCTGTTCTGGTCCGAACTCTATTAAAGAAAGGTTGCGCCCGCATCGCCCCCCCCCCCTCCCGGTCACTTCACTCCCATGTCCCTTTTTTTTTCTCATCTTCTGTCATAGGACGTCACTTTCGTTTTAATGTATTTTGTCTATACATTGGCTAATGCAAAATTTGGATTCCTCGAAGGCTTCTGTTGTGGCTCTTCCGCGCGGTGTCTTAAATACAAACAATGAAATACACAGGAGGTAACCTTCCAGCACCGGCGAAACACCAAAACAATCAAGATAGGTAGTCGACACTATTATTGATACTATAAACACGTTTTTAATACTTAAGAAGGGATCCGTCTAATGTCCTTCGTGACTAGCCGTCTGTATACTGAAAATCGTCTTCTTGATAGTGTCGAATAGAGCGTTCCAACTTTTTAACAAACTTTACGTCATCGTCGCTATGTAAAACTTTTCCCCTTATTCCCGAAACAAAACAACTAATTCCTAATCATGTCATAACACTTCAAACCCACGCCAATTGAAAACAAGCAAAATACACACACACAAAAAATACTTTAAAAAAAAAAAGCTAATATTAAGTGTATGTATTAATTCGAATCAGTTATGTAATTAAATGTGTAATAAGCCTCAGTCAACAATCTTTAAAGGGGACTAAATCAGCTTATACCACCACTTCAGTCAAGTACTATTTCTTTCCCATGGTAAGAGGACTAATTCAACTTATACTACACTTCAGTCAAGTACTATTTCTTTCCCTTGTTTGTCACCAATAGTTAATTAATTAATTTTTTTTATTGATTCTTGTGTTGTCAGGTAAAAGAAATGACTGCGCAATATTTCAGCTTGATCCGAGATTGGGTGTTGGAGAAATAACGTGTACAAACTTTTGGCCAGACAGACAATGAGAGCTGATATAAGCTATGTAAGTCAGACAATGTGAGCTGATATAAGCTATGTAAGTCAGACAATGTGAGCTGATATAAGCTATGTAAGTCAGACAATGTGAGCTGATATAAGCTATGTAAGACAGACAATGTGAGCTGATATAAGCTATGTAAGTCAGACAATGTGAGCTGATATAAGCTATGTAAGTCAGACAATGTGAGCTGATATAAGCTATGTAAGTCAGACAATGTGAGCTGATATAAGCTATGTAAGTCAGACAATGTGAGCTGATATAAGCTATGTAAGACAGACAATGTGAGCTGATATAAGCTATGTAAGTCAGACAATGTGAGCTGATATAAGCTATGTAAGTCAGACAATGTGAGCTGATATAAGCTATGTAAGACAGACAATGTGAGCTGATATAAGCTATGTAAGTCAGACAATGTGAGCTGATATAAGCTATGCAAGACAGACAATGTGAGCTGATATAAGCTATGTAAGACAGACAATGTGAGCTGATATAAGCTATGCAAGACAGACAATGTGAGCTGATATAAGCTATGTAAGTCAGACAATGTGAGCTGATATAAGCTATGTAAGTCAGACAATGTGAGCTGATATAAGCTATGTAAGACAGACAATGTGAGCTGATATAAGCTATGTAAGTCAGACAATGTGAGCTGATATAAGCTATGTAAGTCAGACAATGTGAGCTGATATAAGCTATGTAAAAATAGTATAGTTTGAGCCTCGTGAAAGAGATTGCCATTGCGCATGTCGTTCCACTCAAGGGTATTGCTTTGGATTCATTCTGGGAGCACTATTTATTTTGAAAACTAATATCCAGATATAGGCGTCTACTTCAAGACCCTTTTCTTCCACTCCTGTTGGCGATTCGATATTTGTTGTTTTGAATAAAAAAAAAAGACCAGTATGAGGATCGAACTCACGACATGTGTGCTATTATCACGACGCTCTCACTCAGCGGTTCTCAAGCTTTTATGCTCGGCGACCCCTTTTTACAATCCCCCACTGTTCTGCGACTCCCCCCACCCCCCCGCTCACACATACAGCAATAGAAGAAAAGACAATCACAATTCATTTTTTCGATGGTCTTTGGCGACCCCTGGCAAATCGTCAATCGACCCCCCCCCCCAAGAGGGGGGTCGCGATCCACAGGTTGAGAACCCCTGCTCTAACACGTTCATGCGAGTTTTGGGAATTTCAGAACTTCCACTTTTTAACCACCTTTCCTCTTCAGTTCACGTTCCAGCCACCCCCCTTGGCTGGAGAGAATGTTGACTAACAGTAGGAATTTAAAAACATTTCAGTGTTAGGAGTACCAACAAGGTGGATCTCTTTTTTTTTTATTATCTCCCCTTTTGAGATCATATAAAGAAGTGTATTCCGTATCGTTTTTAATTTCGTTAATTTTTTTTTTTCCAAATGATTGAATTAGTTGTTATCTTCAAGATGGCTTCCTCTTTCGTGACGATATCTGTGGCCAATCTGTGTGCTGCCTTGAGTGTGTGTGTGTGAGTGAGAGACTGAGTTTGTGTTCGCCGTTCGCTCGTGAGAATTGCGCGCGGCCCAGTGAGGGTAGGGATAAGGATAATACGTGAAAATTGAAGATTTTGCATTAGAAAATAAATGCGTCTTTGCATCACATTTTGTATTAAATGAAAGCTGACAATGCCGTTTGTTTTATGTTTTGTTTTGTTTTTAAATCGCGCGTAGGTTTGGCGTTTACCATATTGAATGACACCCCAAAATGACATATGTCTATTTTAAAGGAAATTTTAAAGAGTTTTCCGGAGATTTCCTGGACTTTCTCGTATATTTCGCAATTTCAGGAGATTTCCATGTGCTCCTGGAAAACCAGGAGTACGCGGGAATCCTGTTATAAGTTGTAATGGTTTAATTTAATCATTTACACCTAGAATTAGCGCGGGGTCTATGAAAGGTTGCAGTGGCGTAAGGCAAAGCCCTGCTTCCGAACGAGACCAATCATCATAGAAGGCCGGAACACTGAACTGTGACGTCGAAACCTGTGGGCAGTGTAGCGAATAGAGGTCAGGGGTCAATGTTGTGGCCTTTTCTATCACGAATGGTCTCGTTCCGAAGTGAGATCTGTGTGTGTGTGGGGGGGGGGGGAGGGAGCATGGTATAAAAGTCGTCTGTTTCTAGGGAAGACGGTGTCATGTAGCCAGCACAACGACCGACTGCCTTTACTTTCCCAAAGTGTATCAACTACCCATTAGAGTTGGGTGGACTTAGGGGCGTCCTAAAGATACCGACATTCAAAATCTTTACCCGGACTCGAACTCGGAAGTCACTCCCACTCAGGTAACACGCCCCCCCCCCCCTCAACTCTCACGACATGCTTTTGAAAAATCTTTTTGATTCGTCTTATTTACGGACAAATGTTAGGGACTTAAAAAAAAAAAACCAAACATAGTCACGATATCGTCTTACGCAAGGTACATGACACATGTCATCCGTTTAGTCTACCGACATTCATAAGCTGTCATTTGTCATCGGTCTATTCTCGTCCAACATTTAGGACTTGGTGTAGAGACGTATCGACCAAACTTGCCTGATGGTCTCAAGCACTGACGTTGTATTGGACGAATTACATTTTTTTTTGTTTTTTTATACCGTCCTAAAGACTTCAGTTACAATCAATATCTACAGAGGCTCCCATTTTTTATGTCTGGAATTAGTTTCTGATACCGTTTTGGTGAAACATTTTTTTTTTTTTAGCCGACATAAACTTTGGGCACACTAAAATGTTTTGGCAGTGTAAAGGTTCTGGTGACGCAATATGAAAAAAAAATGTTTTCAGCCATTCTGACACCATTTATAGTACCAACATAACACAATGATCATTGTTGACTGGGCTGGGGTAATAACAACTTCAGATTCACTGAGCCGGTATGATTTGAGAACTACAAGTTCTTCTGGTTAAGAAAGCTCTCCTTCAAAAAATTGCAAATTTAAAATAATGCTAGAATACATTTTTTTTATTTTTGTTTTCACCCTTGAAAAGTGAACACATTTATTAGACTCCTGTCAACAGTTGCTTCTTTAATGGTATAGACTCGTCTCAACAGTCACTTCTTTATTGATTTAGACTCCTGTCAACAGTCACTTCTTTAATGGTATAGACTCATGTCAACAATTACTTCTATAATGGTATAGACTTCTGTCAACAGTTACTTCTTTAATGGTATAGACTCATGTCAACAATTCCTTCTTTAACGGTATAGACTCCTGTCAACAGTTACTTCTTTAATGGTATAGACTCCTGTCAACAGTCACTTCTTTAATGTTATAGACTTCTGTCAACTATTACTTCTTTAATGGTATAGACTCCTGTCAACAGTTACTTCTTTAATGGTATAGACTCATGTCAACAATTCCTTCTTTAACGGTATAGACTCCTGTCAACAGTTACTTCTTTAATGGTATAGACTCCTGTCAACAGTCACTTCTTTAATGTTATAGACTTCTGTCAACAATTACTTCTTTAATGGTATAGACTCCTGTCAACAGTTACTTCTTTAATGGTATAGACTCCTGTCAACAGTTACTTCTTTAATAGTATAGACTCCTGTCAACAGTTACTTCTTTAATGGTATAGACTCCTGTCAACAGTTACTTCTTTAATGGTATAGACTCCTGTCAACAGTTACTTCTTTAATGGTATAGACTCCTGTCAACTATTCCTTCTTTAATGGTATAGACTCCTGTCAACAGTTGCTTCTTTAATGGTATAGACTCCTCTCAACAGTCACTTCTTTATTGATTTAGATTCCTGTCAACAGTCACTTCTTTAATGGTATAGACTCATGTCAACAATTACTTCTATAATGGTATAGACTTCTGTCAACAGTTACCTCTTTAATGGTATAGACTCATGTCAACAATTCCTTCTTTAACGGTATAGACTCCTGTCAACAGTTACTTCTTTAATGTTATAGACTTCTGTCAACAATTACTTCTTTAATGGTATATACTCCTGTCAACAGTTACTTCTTTAATGGTATAGACTCCTGTCAACAGTTACTTCTTTAATAGTATAGACTCCTGTCAACAGTTACTTCTTTAATGGTATAGACTCCTGTCAACAGTTACTTCTTTAATGGTATAGACTTCTGTCAACAATTCCTTCTTTAATGGTATAGACTCCTGTCAACAATTCCTTCTTTAATGTTATAGACTTCTACCAACAGTTACTTCTTTAATGGTATAGACTTCTGTCAACAGTTATTCTTTAATGGTATAGACTTCTGTCAACAGTTACTTCTTTAATGGTATAGACTTCTCTCAACAGTCACTTCTTTAATGGTATAGACTCCTGTCAACAGTTACTTATTTTATGGTATAGACTCCTGTCAACAGTTACTTCTTTAATGGTATAGACTCCTGTCAACAGTCACTTCTTTAATGGTATAGACTCCTGTCAACAATTCCTTCTTTAATGGTATAGACTCCTGTCAACAGTTACTTCTTTAATGGTATAGACTTCTACCAACAGTTACTTCTTTAATGGTATAGACTCCTGTCAACAATTCCTTCTTTAATGGTATAGACTCCTGTCAACAGTTACTTCTTTAATGGTATAGACTTCTACCAACAGTTACTTCTTTAATGGTATAGACTTCTGTCAACAGTTATTCTTTAATGGTATAGACTTCTGTCAACAATTCCTTCTTTAATGATTTAGACTCCTGTCAGCAATCGCTTCATTTGTGACATAGACTCCTGTCAAATATACTTTTTTAATGATATAGACCAGTGTTTCTCAAACTGTGTTCCGCGTAACCGAGTTCCTCGAGGCCTGATTAGGTGTTTCACGAACTACTGGAATAATTCACTAGCAGGCCACCACGTGGATTGATCTCTCTGAAATAAGCAAAGTGTTTCTCTAAATACTCAAAAAATGTGCGATGCGTCCGTTAAGGAAAAGGTTTGGTAACCACTGATATATAGACTCCTGTCAACAGTCACTTCTTAAAAGATTTAGATTCCTGTCAGCTACGGCTTTATTGGGGATATAGACTCTTGCCAGTAATGACCACACATTAATATATTGTGTTCCTCTATTGTATACGTCTATTCCCATTCGATGACGAAATCAATTAGTTCACTATATTGTCCAGAACGAAGGCTATTTATTGTCCATCGTTTCAGCCATATTTCTAATTCAGTTTTTTTTTCTTTTCGGGCCACGCTGACCTGATCCAACTGTCATGGCTAATCGAAAAGAAAGTAACAAATACAGTGACCCCCCGCCTTAGAGAGACGCCACTGGTTGTATTTCCTGATATTCTAACTACGTTTACATTTCATGACATGAAATGGAGAGTTTCTCTTGGATAAATGATTTGTTTATCTCTCACACACACACACGCACGAACATTACATGCAAACACACACATACAAAGCTTTGACTAATTACTTGTTTACAACGCTTATATCAGCTCTTTCTGGGTGGATTAGCATACTGTATCAATTATTAAAAATACGGCCCGCGGGATAAATCCGGCCCGCGACATGGTTCCATCCGGCCCGCCAAAACGTCCGCACAAAATAGAGAAAATCCCCCCCTCCAAAAGAAAAAGTTGAAAAATAGATCTTTACCTACTTTAGGGCTCTCATATTTTCTCTGATGGATTGGTACTATGACCTTTAACATTTGTGCCTTTATGAACTGGGAATCTACCAGGAAAAGTAGATTCCAATATTTCTTTATAAAACAAAAATGTTGATTTTATTATCATGTTCCACTTTTTTTGGTCGAGAGGCCAAGTGCGCTTGAACTTGGCTTGGCTACCTAGAAGGGGGCTCGACGTTCGACACCCGACTCGGGCAGAGTTGTGTTTACTGAGCGCCTAAAGGCAGCACGGAAAACCAACACCTAGATACCCCACTGGTCCACAAATGAGATTGGACCAAAAGCGCCCTGAGCCATGCTATAAGCATGAAAGTAGCGCTATATAAAAGCTATAATGATAATATATATCGGCATTATAAAATAAATATGGCGGCATCCTTGGTTTCGAGCCACATTGAAATTCATTGGTTCTAGAAACGGAAGTGCTTAGAACATTCACTTCTGCTGTGCTAAAAAGTGCGCATGGAATACCCTTTGAACACTTCCTTTATTTTATACACCGCATACACCAAAAGATTTTTTTTCCATCTTATTTTTTTTTGTTTCCGCCATGAATGAAAATCTCAAATATTTGTATAAATATACTATAGAAACGTACATTAGGCGGTTTGAAAGGATTGCTAGTTTCGCCATTGTCTCGTCTCTGTTTATGATTCACACACTATCAGTACACAGGGGTCAGACTTCTCTCCCAGAAAGCAATAGCTGGTGTTAGCCGACTGTCTGTGGTGACGAGGGGGGGGATGGGGAAAAAAAGGGAGGAAGGAATGTAGAAAGAGGGTATTTGGGGGGATTTCATCTTGTTATGGCATCGTCTTGTCCTTCGACGGTCACAATGGTGGGTGTTAGGCTTGTCGCTATTAAGGATTTTGGGCTAGCGGTGTTCAGCTCATTCCCAAAGGGGCGAACAGCGCACAAAGGATTTCTGGGAAGTAACTTCTGGGAGCTGGAAAAAAAAAACAACCTTCGCTTACGTTTGACGTTTTGTGAGTGTGATCTTTACTGGAGGCGTTCGGTAAACCTTTTATATGTTAAACACATGTGTTCTATCAGAGTTATGTCCTATACAGAAGTATTCTATTTGAGCTATATTCTATACATAAGTATTCTATCAGAGTTATGTCCTATACAGAAGTATTATATCAGAGTTATGTCCTATACAGAAGTATTCTATCAGAGTTATGTCATATACAGAAGTATTCTATCATAATTATGTCCTATACAGAAGTATTCTATCAGAGTTATGTGCTATACAGAAGTACTCTATTTGAGTTATATTCTATACAGAAGTATTCTATCAGAGTTATGTCCTATACAGAAGTATTTTATCAGAGGTATGTTCTATACAGAAGTATTCTATCAGAGTTATGTCTTGTTCACAAGTATTTTATCAGAGTTATGTCTTGTTCACAAGTATTTTATCAGAGTTTTGTCTTGTTCACAAGTATTTTATCAGAGTGATGTCTTGTTCACAAGTATTTTATCAGAGTTTTGTCTTGTTCACAAGTATTTTATCAGAGTTTTGTCTTGTTCACAAGTATTCTATCAGAGTTATGTCTTGTTCACAAGTATTTTATCAGAGTTATGTCTTGTTCACAAGTATTTTATCAGAGTGATGTCTTGTTCACAAGTATTTTATCAGAGTTTTGTCTTGTTCACAAGTATTTTATCAGAGTGATGTCTTGTTCACAAGTATTTTATCAGAGTTATGTCTTGTTCACAAGTATTTTATCAGAGTTTTGTCTTGTTCACAAGTATTTTATCAGAGTTTTGTCTTGTTCACAAGTATTTTATCAGAGTGATGTCTTGTTCACAAGTATTTTATCAGAGTTTTGTCTTGTTCACAAGTATTTTATCAGAGTTTTGTCTTGTTCACAAGTATTTTATCAGAGTTATGTCTTGTTCACAAGTATTTTATCAGAGTTTTGTCTTGTTCACAAGTATTTTATCAGAGTTTTGTCTTGTTCACAAGTATTTTATCAGAGTTTTGTCTTGTTCACAAGTATTTTATCAGAGTGATGTCTTGTTCACAAGTATTTTATCAGAGTTATGTCTTGTTCACAAGTATTTTATCAGAGTTTTGTCTTGTTCACAAGTATTTTATCAGAGTGATGTCTTGTTCACAAGTATTTTATCAGAGTTTTGTCTTGTTCACAAGTATTTTATCAGAGTTATGTCTTGTTCACAAGTATTTTATCAGAGTTATGTCTTGTTCACAAGTATTTTATCAGAGTTTTGTCTTGTTCACAAGTATTTTATCAGAGTGATGTCTTGTTCACAAGTATTTTATCAGAGTGATGTCTTGTTCACAAGTATTTTATCAGAGTGATGTCTTGTTCACAAGTATTCTATCAGAGTGATGTCTTGTTCACAAGTATTCTATCAGAGTTTTGTCTTGTTCACAAGTATTTTATCAGAGTGATGTCTTGTTCACAAGTATTTTATCAGAGTGATGTCTTGTTCACAAGTATTTTATCAGAGTGATGTCTTGTTCACAAGTATTCTATCAGAGTGATGTCTTGTTCACAAGTATTCTATCAGAGTTTTGTCTTGTTCACAAGTATTTTATCAGAGTGATGTCAGGTGAGCCAGCCACGTCAGTCGGTCTCAAGCTCGGTTTCATGAACTAACGAGGCGCGTACATAGTTCCAGGTTGAAATTGCCATTCGTTCAGTGGCGTAGCTAGAGACTTGGGGGCCCCAGGGCTTGACCTCTTGACATCATGGCATAAGGTTAAGGTTATTTAATGTAAAAACACATTTCGGTCTCTCATTTTGGGGTGGCCTTGGAGAGGATTTTCATATTTGGACCCCTCCCCCCCCTTTTTCCCCACCCTAGCTACGCCACTGCTTTCTTTTACATTCTCTTCAAGAACAACAGAGGAATGAAACAATTTGTGAAAGAATCAACAGTGGTGACCCAACGAATTGTATTTTCGGGGCTACACGATAAAAGTGTGATAGTAAAGGAGAAGCTTCTAATTTTTTTTTCTTCTGCGTTCTCATCATTATGTCGAAGGGCTCAGAAGTCTTAGACTTGGGTCCTCCCGCGCCGTTCGGCGCATTGGGCGGCAAGCCGTCTCCATAAAGATCTGTCATTGGCAATGTCTGAAGCCTCCTCCCACCTGGTGTCCACTGTTCTGAGGTCCTCCCATGAAGGTGCGTCGCCAAGTAATACGAGGACGTCCCTGTTTGCGCTTTCCTCGTATTGGCTTCCATCTTATCGCTCAGAAGTAGTTCCGAGATAACTAGACCAATATCTGAGATGAACTGCGCAGTGGTCTCCAGATCAGACAGCTCTCTTTATAGTTTTTTTCATCTTTAGAGGTGTTTTGGGGTCAGTGTCTTGTTCGGAATTTTCCTAGTTTGGGGGCCCAGGGAGCTTGACCTCTTTGGGGGCCCCTTGCATTTTGCGTAATATTCAATTTTTATTGTAAAAAACACTAATTTGGGGGCCCCTCTCAAGTGGGGGCCTGGGGGGATTTTCTAATTCCTCCCTCCTCCTCTCACCCTAGCTACGCCACTGGGTGACACTCCACTTTGGGAAAATTTCTCTGGTCCCGATTTCAGCTACCGGAACATAAGTAGTCTCATTCTGGTTCTGAGAAATGTGTTTGATAATTTTAATAAAAACAAGAAGATTTTTTTAAAGACAGTTATTCCTTTATGAAGCTGATGACTTCTTGTGAGAGCGATTATCTTGCTCTTAACCAATGAATGATTTTTAAAAAAAATGGAACAAAATAAAACTAATTGTCTATGGAACGTGCGTAGTTGGTAGACATCAGGACATTGGTAGGACCCTCATGTCCTCTTCACCCACACCCTCGCCAACTCGTCCCCGTGTCACCCTTCGCTTACTTCCCCTGACTGTTTTGAACAGAGTTGTTGCCCCCTGCCTCTCGTTAGTTCACGTTACCGAGTTTTTTTGAGACCGACCAACGTAAGCAGTCGAAGAGAGCGCCCGCTAGGGACCTCCCCTGGCACCCCCGGGGCGGACCAAAAAGAATGGTATTGATCTGGCATAGGCTCCCTGCCAAACATATAGATATATATTTCCAACTTTCTCCCCCCCCCCTTTCTCTTCATCTAGTTTATCACAGGGGCAGGATTAGTTCTCTTTCTCTTTCTTTCTCTC
The DNA here is from genome assembly GCF_947242115.1 of Biomphalaria glabrata. NCBI lineage: Eukaryota > Metazoa > Mollusca > Gastropoda > Planorbidae > Biomphalaria > Biomphalaria glabrata. Next base: position 49,956,285 of record NC_074716.1, on the reverse strand, counting down.
TCTCTCTCTCTCTCTCTCTCTCTGTGTATCTCTGTTGCGTTTTCATCATTGCGTGTTTACTGATTCGATGTTTTTGTTTAATTTAGATCTCACTCGGCTATCATGTTTCATGTCTATTCGCAGCCAACCCTTCTCCTTGCCTGCTGTCTTCGTGTCTCTGTCTGGTCTGTGTCTTTTGTCTTCTTTTGTTTTTTTGTCTCTGTCTCTTCCCACTCCTCCGTCTCTCCGACCCCGCTCTCACAACTTGTGAGCAAGGGCTGTCTTTCGATCACTCTAACTTTATTTCTTGCCCGTGTTATAGGTGATTGTCTGCCCTTGTTTTACCAACACAATTCAAACGCTGGATAATTATGGTTTGTGTATTTGTCTTCCTCTGATGCTTACATTGAAACCTTTTACATTGATGTAACTTACGTTTTAGGTCACTTACATGGGTGCCTCTTACATCGATGCCTCTTACATTGATGCATCTTACATTTAGTTCACTTACATATTTGCACATAGTTCACTTACATTAGGTCACTTACATTGATGCATCTTTCGCTGATGTCTTCGACATTGACTTCCCTTACATTGACACCTCTTACATTTAGGTTACTCATATTTAGGTCACTTACATCGATGCATCTTACATTTATGCATCATTCATGAATGCCTCCTACTTTGAGGTCACTTACATCGATGCATCTTACATTTATGCACCATTCACGAATGCCTCCTACTTTGAGGTCACTTACACTGATGGCTCTTACATTTATGCATCATTCACGAATGCCTTCTACTTTTAGGGTCACTTACACTGATGGCTCTTACATTTATGCATCATTCACGAATGCCTCCTACTTTTAGGGTCACTTACACTGATGGCTCTTACATTAATGCATCATTCACTAATGCCTCCTACTTTGAGGTCACTTACACTGATGGCTCTTACATTTATGCATCATTCACTAATACCTCCTACTTTGAGGTCACTTACACTGATGGCTCTTACATTTATGCATCATTCACTAATGCCTCCTACTTTGAGGTCACTTACACTGATGGCTCTTACATTTATGCATCATTCACTAATGCCTCCTACTTTGAGGTCACTTACACTGATGGCTCTTACATTTATGCATCATTCACTAATGCCTACTACTTTGAGGTCACTTACACTGATGGCTCTTACACTAATGTCCCAATCACTGATGCAAATTGATAGCAAAGTGAGGGGAAGACGTGATTTGTCTGAAGAAAACTTCGACCTCCACCCCCCCCCACCCCCTTTAGCTTATCCTAACATCGTCGCATAATAGTCTCTCTTTACAGCCTATTTCTAGAAGTATTATTTCACGCTTCTTCTACGTTTGATTGACTCCCTTGTCAATAGTTAGAACAGTATCTGTCAGGGGAAGTAAGTCTGTGTTCACGTCTGTATTTGCTGAAGTGAAACCAGTGTTGTTGTTTTTTTACAAGTGTTGATTGTGTGAATATCGATGAGTGATGGATTGCCCTATTGATCTCTTTATAGCAGCCCCAAGGCTCTATGGATGTCTATCTGTGTAGCAGCCCCTATGCTCTATGGATGTTTATCTGTGTAGCAGCCCCTATGCTCTATGGATGTATATCTGTGTAGCAGCCCCTATGCTCTATGGATGTCTATCTATGTAGCAGCCCCTATGCTCTATGGATGTATATCTATGTAGCAGCCCCTTAAGCTCTATGGATGTATATCTATGTAGCAGCCCCTATGCTCTATGGATGTTTATCTGTGTAGCAGCCCCTATGCTCTATGGATGTATATCTGTGTAGCAGCCCCTATGCTCTATGGATGTCTATCTATGTAGCAGCCCCTGTGCTCTATGGATGTATATCTATGTAGCAGCCCCTTAAGCTCTATGGATGTATATCTATGTAGCAGCCCCTATGCTCTATGGATGTATATCTTTGTAGCAGCCCCTATGCTCTATGGATGTATATCTATGTAGCAGCCCCTTAAGCTCTATGGATGTATATCTGTGTAGCAGCCCCTATGCTCTATGGATGTATATCTATGTAGCAGCCCCTAAGCTCTATGGATGTATATCTATGTAGCAGCCCCTATGCTCTATGGATGTATATCTATGTAGCAGCCCCTAAGCTCTATGGATGTATATCTATGTAGCAGCCCCTATGCTCTATGGATGTATATCTATGTAGCAGCCCCTATGCTCTATGGATGTATATCTATGTAGCAGCCCCTATGCTCTATGGATGTATATCTATGTAGCAGCCCCTAAGCTATATGGATGTATATCTATGTAGCAGCCCCTAAGCTCTATGGATGTATATCTATGTAGCAGCCCCTAAGCTCTATGGATGTATATCTATGTAGCAGCCCCTAAGCTCTATGGATGTATATATCTATGTAGCAGCCCCTAAGCTCTATGGATCTATATCTATGTAGCAGCTCCTTAAGCTCTATGGATAGATCTCTCTGTAGCAGTGTACACGACTAGCCCTCTATTTTGCAACTCTCCAACTTCTCGTGTCTCTCCAAGTATCTCTCCACCTGGCAGACATTCTCTCCTTCATCTTCTTATCGTTCAGACACCTAGATCTCTACGTGTTTTTTTAAGCTTTGTCTTTAACCAGCACTCAACCAACTGTTAGGTACCTATTTTTTTAACCTACTAAAAAGATCATTTACATAGGTAATTTTTGTATCAGACCCTTTAACAAAAAAATTATTATTCCTCATTTAATTGATGAACATCAAAATAACCTATCGCTTTTATTTTAATTATTAAAAAAAGAAAAAAAAGATAAATATATATATATATTTAAACTTTTTATCAATACATTTTGAAAGTAATAGAATCAGTTGGTTTTTATTTATTTATTTAACAAATAGGCGCCAAGGTTGTTATGAAAATTGGTTCTGAACCAACTGAATTCTCAGGTTACTTACAATATATATATTTTAAACTTTTTATCAATATATTTTGAGATTATTAAAAATTGTTTATAAATAGGTGTTTTTTTTTTTCTTTTGTTTGTATTTTTTTTTTTTTTGTTTTTTTTTTTTAAACAAATAGGCGCCAAACTTATTATGAAAATTGGTTCTGAACCAACTGAATTCTCAGGTTACTTACAGATTTAGTTCCTACTTATGATGTGAGAAGAAATCGTATTACTGTATTTAACGAAATGGATCTGGGTTTTAATCAAACTGCATCTGGGTTTAAACTTAACATCAGATTTTTAACTTTTATGCATTTTGGTCCTACTTGTTTAAATTCGCAATCGAAATAAATGCCAAATAAAATAGCAATAGCTTCTAAATTATTTAGAGGAAACAAAGTTTAGAGAACCTGAACCACAAGTTACTCAAGATATAATAAGCCAGAGGAAGGTCAAGAATGGACTTGTGTGGAGTGAAATCAAAACAAGCTTCGCATCTTTGCTATAAATCGTCTGCTGCCTTCCCTGTTGTATAATCAACCTTACAACTATAAACATCTATCTTCATAAATGTAAACATTCCGCCTCGTGCTTATATATCATTATGATGGTGTTTTGTCTTTCCGGCCCTGCTCGTGGCTAGATCGTCTGTGATCTCATTTTGCCGTCTGTTACAGGCATACTCTCTAATCTTGTTTTGAGACTTCTTCCCGCGTGACATTTCACTTTTGCCCTGACCCTGAGGCTAATACTCTCTAACCAGGCTGGAACTAATGAGCGTGAAGAATTCATTGGTGCTTCGTAACGAGTGTCTTAGTACTGTCAAAAACACGACCTCGTTACTGGCTAGTTACTAGACCATATTTTTGTATATATGCAACGCCTATATTAACTCACTCCGTCTGTCTGTCTGGGTGGATTCTTTTACAATTTTACTTCTCTCACTTCGCATTCTCGGATCAAGTTGAAATTTTGCACAATTATTCCTTGTGGATGACAATATACAAAACCACAATAAGACCAGCAGCCAAAAATCTACTAAATACTTGGGAACGAAAAATTCTTATGAAAATCTAGGGTGCTATACAAGATGAAACAGGGTAGAGGACACGCACTAACCATGAGATGTATCAATTGTATGAAGACCCACCAATAGTGAACGAAATAAAAAAAGAAGATTACGTTGGGCATGTCAACGTGAAAGAATGCCAGACAACAGAGGAGCGAAAATTGCATACCGGTAAGAAAACAAAAGGCAGGCGACCCAAAGGAAGACCACAAATGCGATGGATTGATGATTTGGAGGCAGATCTATAACAGCTTGGGGTTAGGGCGTGGAGACGAAAGGCCTAGGAGAGATCTGAATGGAGGGATGTGTTGAAGCAGGCCAGAGCCCTCCATAGGCTGTAGCGCCACTGGGATGGATGGATGACAAAACATGAATAAAAAATAAATTAACAATTACTTAATCAATTTTGTTTATAGAGAGAAGTGGAGATAAAACTTGAAATATTTAAAGATATGACAGTGATTTGCGGTCTTTCCCCTTAGATAAGCTTGTTGTTGTTGTTTTTTAGAGCATTTTTTAAAATTATTTGCTAGTTTTATAACTTTGAATAGAAACGAATGAGTTGTAAATTAAACATACTTGAACCAATTTTGGTTTTAGAACAGCCTCCTAATAAGGTGTATGCATGTCATGGTTGTCTTTAGAAATGCACGATCGTCTATATGTGTCTGGAGTATTTAGAGCTCTAGTCCCTTTCGACAGGGCCGGATTTAGGTATGTGGAAGCCCCAGGGTATATTTTTAGTAGAGGCCACCTTCACATTTTCGAAAGCTAAATTTTTTAATATAAATCCACGTATTAATAAAAAAAAATTACTAATATCTAAAAGCGTGCCTTATATAAAAGAAAGTGCCTGTGAATTTAATTTAATTTTCCTTCGTTTAAAAAAATAAAATTATTTTATTTGCATATTTTAGTAAAAAATAAAATCTAAAATTTTTTTTTAGGATTTACGCAATGTATTTCGTTTATCCGAAGTATATTACGAAAATACGAGCACACTATCAAGTGGACTCTGATTAACCACGACTTCGGCTGTGGTGGACATTTGAGTGGTCATCTGTTTCGCTCACTGGTCATCCTTTGTGTGTGTGTGTGTTGATCTGAGTGTTGTCCCAGGGGTGGTCTCTAGCGCATCAGCCACCTGTCATGTCCAGATCTTCCAGCGTGTCAAAAAAAAAAAAAAAACAACCTTGATCGTCGGGGAATGTTTCCAGCACGAGGTGGGGTGAGGAGGAAGAAATTTGTTTTTTCGGTCATTCACCGTTTGGTCATCTGTCAGGAGTGACCGAAGTACTGACCACCGCGCCTCCCTTCCCATGTCTCTGCCCGCATTGGCACCACGTAAGGACAGTGAGACGTGTACAAGGAATCACTCCCTAACGACGCGTCTTCTGAAACGCCTTGTGAGTGTCTAACTTCTTGCTATTGTCTTGTAAAGCTCATTGTTATTGTCATCCTAAGAGTTATCATGGGCCTCAACTATGTGAAGGCCATCTCGTTATGACGTTATTCGGGACGCAATGTTGGTTTAATGACGTAATATAAAAGCTTGTTTATGACGTAATGTACCAACTTGTTCATGACGTAATGTTGGTTTTATGACGTAATATAAAAGCTTGTTTATGACGTAATGTACCAACTTGTTCATGACGTAATGTTGGTTTTATGACGTAATATAAAAGCTTGTTTATGACGTAATGTACCAACTTGTTCATGACACAATGTTGGTTTTTATGGCGTAATATGCGAGTTTCTTTAAAACGAAAAATGCCAGTCTGATCTGATCATGACATAATGTGCAAGTCTGTTTATAACGTATTAAAATAAATGAATCTTATTGCTTCTTTACTTTTGTTTTTTAATATTACACCTGGCTCAATAGTTGACCCCTTTCGCGTCATGGTTGCTACGCCACTGGTAACCAATGAGGAGTTGAAACAGGGTGTCGGCTTAATGTCTGAATCCAATCTGGCAGCACGCTTAACACCATGTGTTAGATTGACCTGATTGGCCCAAAAAGATCTCTTTACGTCAAATAAAATCGCTATCAATGTGATGCATGAGGCAATATCTGTCAAAGACTGAACTACTCACTGACTAAAGTATTTTATAAGACAGCAAAGACTCTCTTTACTTTGTCTAACCTTTAAAAATATATTGAAATTATACTTATTTTTTTGGTCAGTGGTGGTTGTAGTGGTTGCCCCTTTTTTGTTCTTATCGCCATGCCATTCTGAGCTGCACAAGTGCATTCTCCTTGCATCTACAGCTCACACTTCATCATTGTCTTCGCTCTTCCCCTCCTTCTTTTATTTTCCATTTTCACTGTGAGAGTTTTGGAGCATGCGCGAGTTCACCCCCCCCCACTCCCCCTGTAAATTGCGCATGTTATTGTTTGGAAAATGTGAATGCGGCTTGTCGTTTTACTGACCACAGTACACTCTCAAAAAATGGCCAAGACAGATTTTAGGAGTCAGTTACAGAGACTCGGGTCTTAAAGAAAGAAATCCTATGCCGGACTGGGACTCGACCACTTAATGAGGTTGTGACCGAGCGTCGCTTGACGTTTGCGAGACAGACGGAACGAATTACGCACACCAAGAGGTTTTGCGATGACGTGGAGGCCAATACGAGAAAAGCGCAAACAGGGACGTCCTCGTACAACTTGGCGCCACACTTTCATGGAGGACCTCAGGTGGGAAGAGGCTTCAGACATTGCCAGTGACAGATCTTTGCGGAGACGGCTTGCCGCCCAATGCGCCAAAAAACAGCGCGGGAGGATCTAAGTAAGTAACTCGTAGTCTACTGCAGAAGTGAAACTTGACACAATCTGCCCGAGTGCACTTAATTACCCTGACCTACATTTGTGTAATGAGTCTGTCCTTGGCTAAATGTTAAGTAGATGTGATCTCCCGAGAGTGAAGAGAGTAAGATGAGATCTCGTTGGATGTTTCGTGATGCTATTAGACTTTCTTTATATCTCACTGACCCCCACCTCCTCCTCCTCCTCCTCCTCCTCCTCCTCCTCCTTTCTAGAGTTTTTGTTCCCTCTTTCTCGTTATCTAACATCTGCGTTGTCCTCTGTGTCCTCGTGTGCTTCATTAGCCGGAACATGGCACCTCTCGTTCTGCACGCCATTCTTTGTTCCATCTTCTCAGCATTTGAACCGCATTCCCGCCTTTTTTTTAAATACACTGCAAAGATCGAATTATTTTTTTTTGGTCAGGGTTTTTATGTATTAGAATGGAACCAATTCTGCTGCGCGATCTATAAGTTTTGTGTTTACTTAAAGGATTTATCTTCTTTAAAAAAAAAAAAAGACTAAATCTCTCTTCACAAAGGAATTTTGAAGAGTAACTCTCCTTTCAGCCCACTTGGACGCTGTAGCCGTCTGCGGCGTTAGCTGCTTTGTGTTGCTAATTTTGGGCTTTTCTGTTTATCACAAGCAGGACCTGCTAGGGCTAGTCATAAAATATTTAAGAGTGCATGTACGTATATATATATAAATGTGTTTTGTTTTAAAGATAATCGCCTTTATGTTGTTCCATTTTCTAAATCAAATGTATTTATCTTGGGGGTGAGCTAATGGGCATTTCATTTAGGGATAGCTTGATTCCCATTGACCGACAAGTTTCTTGGAACTATTTAGTTTATTCACCATTGTTTCTGTACTCTTTCTAACAGTCGAATGAAGTTTTTAGAAATTGAGGGGGGGGGGGGGGAGGATAACTGAGATTTACATATGCTTAAAACGAAATAAATAATGGTTTTATGGTTTAGAATTCTGTTGTATGAAAAATGTAGATGTAATTGAATTAAATCCAACCTGCATACAACTCTCATGGGGTAAAATCGTAGCCTTATCATCTGTTATACATACATAACCATTAGCACTATATCTTCTAAACTCAATTGTATCCCATTTCAAATGTCATGTGTACAAAGCTTATATCAACTCACTCTGTCTGTCTAGTACAATGTTTGTACACGTTATTTCTCCCACTTCCCATTCTCGGGTAAATTTCAAGCTTTACACAATTATTTGTTATACAAAAAAAAACATGAATCAATCAAAAAGTTAACCAATTAGTTCTTTAATTATTGGTAATTTTAGAGGCACGGTGGCTGAGCGGTATAACGCTTGGCTTCCGAACCGGGGGTGCCGCGTTCGAACCCTGACGGAGACTGGGATTTTTAATTTCGTGATCTTTGGGCGCCTCTGGGGTCCACCCAGCTCTAATGGGTACCTGACATTAGTTGGGGAAAAGTAAAGGCGGTTGGTCGTTGTGCTGGCCACATGACACCCTCGTTAACCGTATGCCACAGAATCAGATGACCTTTACATCATCTGCCCTATAGACCACAAGGTCTGAAAGGGTAGGGTTTTTTTGTATTGGTAATTAATTATTCTGTTCGGTATCGAGCAAATGAAATAAATGATTTTTTTTTTTTTAGAGATGTCGCTTCATAGGTGGAGTCATTTCTCTTATTAGGTTTTGTACACGTTCTTCTCCCACCTCCCATTCTGGGATCAAGAGGAAATGTCAAACAATTCTTCTTCTTCTAGCCAGCATTTTGCTGCTGAGTTGTGAGCTCTTTTGCAGACTGTGCCAAGGAAAAATATTGTGCTGTTCTCTTCAGTTGTTCAGCACTGCCGTACAGGGTGTTGGTTATGTTGGGCTGTAGTGGAAGTAGGGTCTGCTTAAGGTGGATTAGGGAGGGACATTCAAAGAGGATATTTGTTACCGTTTCATAAGGGTGGGCGCAGTGTCTGCAAAGGGGGAGTTGTGTGGAGTTTATTTTGTTCAGATGGTAATTCAACTGAGGTGTGTGTCCTGTTCTTAGTTGGAAGATTGTAGATTGCTCTTTGTGGGGGTGGAAGTTAATACTTTCCAGTTTATTAGGCATGGTCATTTCTTTGTACATGGCTTTGCCTGTGTTTCCTGATGCACATTGGTTGAGCCACTCCTCTTTGTGATTGTTGACTAACATTGCCCTTAGGGTGAGGTAGTTAACAGGTCTATCTGGTTGTTCCGTAGATGAACCTGCCTTTGATAGTTTATCTGCTTTTTTATTTCCCATGATGCCAATGTGTCCAGGGATCCACTTTAGTATGATATTGATATTTAATTTTGATATCATCTGATGGATTATCACAATTAGTTTTGTCAACTCTCTTGTGCTGTTTGGGGTGCTGGGAGTCTGTAAAGACAACAATATCTGATGGTGATTGCACTCCTTCATATAATTTGTTTTCCACTGTCTGTAATGCTATGGTACAAATAATTATTCAAGGTCGATTGCAATACTTAAATCAATTTTGAAAAATCAATTTTTGTGGTAATTAATTTTCTTTTATATAGAAAAAAATTGAGCTTATTCATGCAGTATTGAGATATATGCCAGTGATATCGCGGTTCTTCTCCTTAGATAAGCTATGTTTTTTAAAAAAGATATTATTTTATTTTTTGCTTGTACTTACATATTTGTTTTTACTTGTATCTCTATTATATTCTGAAATTGACTAAAGTTACTTGCTTATAGTGTAAATAATATACGAAGGCACAATTTGAACTGGCGGTGAACGCATTGCCCGAGAGTTGTATCCCTTGTCTTTCTTATGCGTGCATGTGTTTGCAGCCGGTCGTGAGAATGTGATCACAACATGCTAGAGATGTGTGTTGGGTTTTAGAGCAGTGATTCCCAAAGTGGTCTATATAGACCCCCAGTGGTCTACGAAGACTTCCAAGGGGGTCTACGAAAGTTAAAAAGGGAATTGGGGGTCTATGAGATGTGCACCGGGGTCTACGATAAAGAATCTCAATTCAGCATGTCAGTAACTTTAATTTTGACAAATGAAATCTTTTCATACACACATTTATGATCTGTACCTTAGGTAATCCTTACAATTTTTATTCTGCTGATTGAATGAAAAATAGTTTTATTCAATTTAATAACTAGATTTCAAGAGTGTAGTTTTGTCTAGTTATAACTTTAACAAAAAGAAATGTAGACTGTACAGCGTTAAGTATTTAAAAGTGAACTTCATTACTTCCTTGTCAAACAAGCGAGTGTCAATGTGCCATTTTTTTATGATGCTATGAAACCAATTAAGCTGGAGGATCATTTGAGGTGATGCCGCCCTGATAAAAAGGCTCAAAGATAAAGTTCATAAAACACCCACAAAATCTCTCTTTGACATGACATTGAGAAGATGATGATTAATGAGCGTTTTACTATATCTTTTTACTTATAGTAAAGTACTTAAAACCTCTTGAGGAAGAATGCAATTTTGAAGACAATGGTCGGCATTCTCTGGTGACACTCCAAAAGGGCAAATTTCAATGGTCCCAATTTTGAGCTTCCGGAACATATGATCTCTCATTAGGATGTGTACGGTTCTGATATGAAAATTTTAGGTGGTCCTATCGGAATAGTTTATAATGGGTGTCATCTTTGTTGTATATCGAATGAGAGCTTGTCCATTTCTCGTTTCTACAATTCACTATTAGTTTCTTCATTTCTTACTGATGGAGTGCTAAGTGTGTATTTGTTTTCTCACATTTGGCAAGTGTGTCAGCCTTCTATTTCCTTCTATTTCAACATTGGAGAACAGTGTTCTTGCTGTTGTTGAGCTTTACAAGGTCACACAATATGTTTTGTACAAAATCTTTTGAATGTTCCTTCAGACTATGTGGATAATTACAGCCTAGCCCAAACCTCCCGACGGGAGATGCGAGCAGGCATGGTGACAACCGAACGTCAGTCCAGGCCTCATGACTTGTTTTATTTAGGAGACATCAGAGTTTGTCAAGTTTTGAAGAACTATTTTTATATTGGTGAAGAAAAAAATTTAACTGTTTGGCGAACTAGGCTGATTCGCTAGCATGGTAGCTGTTAGCTCCAGTGCTCCTATTTCTTCTCTGTGGTTGTCATAGAGCTCATTAGTTGCAATGAACTTAATTTTTAAATTACTTTTTCTCCATTCAATGAGTATTCCAGCTCCTCCGTTTGTGGAGGCTTTCTGAGAACCATCCATGCAAACTCAAACCCATTGGTTGTTAGGGCAATAGATTTGTAGAAGGGTTCACTAAATTCTTGAGCTCTGTTGGAATATAGTCAAATATTTCTTTCTTCTCATGTAAGTCGACATATTTCCGCAAACAACGTATTTCTCTATACAGCTGGCTGAGTCAACCTTGTCTGGTAATGTATTTTTTTTTATTCCAATTATATTGGCTCAAGAAATCCACGAAAAACTGCTTTTTGTGAAAACTTTTACAATGATACTTTAGGCACATTAATATTTAATGTTTCAAATGACTACTTCCCAAAACAACAAATCCCTAGGCCTATATACAAAATAATCTCCGTAGCAACGGATGGTAAGCTTGCAAACCTTTGAAAACAAAAAGTTTAAATGTGTTTTGTGATTGTATGCCATATATATTAACTATTATTTAATAGATTCATTTTAGAAAATTAATTCAACTCAAAATATACTTTTAAATTGGTTATTCGCTCCTCGTGTCACTGGTAAGAAATTATTTTAAACAAAATGTGTAATATGAAATTGATGAATATTCAAAAATTTAATATAACTTAAGCAGGGGGGTCTACGGAAAACCAGAAAACTTGGCGAGGGGTCTACGGGACAAAAAAAGTTTGGGAACCACTGGGTTAGAGTGTATTTAAGCCATACGTTGCGGGCACGGTTCTCTGTTAATTATGTTAAATTGATTATAAGGCTACCACGAATTTATTTTATACTCATTATAGTCAGTGACAAGCTAACAGGGCTAATATCAGGGAAAGAACCGCCAAAATACTATCAAATTTCTAAATACTGATAGATTTATCTCCCATTTTATAATATAAAAAAAAATTGATTAACACTGTTTCATTGACTGATTTGTAAATTTTTTTTCATTGACCCGTGTTTTGTCATCGACAATGAATAATTTCGCAAAAATTTCAACTCGATCCGAGATGGGAAGTGGGAGAAATCACGTGTACAAGATTTGTACCGGAGTGAGTTGATAGAAGCTTTGTCAAGAATGCAAGCTGCTTCTCTCATCACTTTATGAGCTTAAAGTTAGGCCTGCATCCCTTAAGCTCAAAGAAGACATTCTGTTTTTCAACTTTCCGGACCCTCTTCAGCATGACTTGCAGTACTGCATACTTCCTGTTCCTAGTAGGACTGTTAGCTCTTTCATAAATTTGGCAACCCCCCCCCGCCCCTCCCACGTGTGTTCTCTGACGCAGCTTATGTAATCTATCAGATCGATACATAGTTGTGTCTAGAACCTGGCTACTCTCTAACCTAAATGTGTTGATGGATCGCATGCCTCGCGTGTTAGCTTTTTTGTTATCTTCTGGCCCTTATCGGCTTTCAGCGGTTGTCTTCCTTTGGACTATGAGCGCCCATCCAGTAATTTCCTTCTCCACCCCCCACCCCCCAAAAAAAATCCAACTCCCCCCTCCCCATCCTCCCCCGTGAGAGTGCCTGAAGATGTAGATCTACTTCGTGAAAGAAAATACCCAAATACGAACTCAAGCGAAACACATTTGTAACAGCTTTGAAAACAACCTTCCACTTTGTTGCTAATGGTGAGATTTTCATCTACGGCGGAAAAAAAATACTATTAAATAGCCAAGCTTTTTGGCGTATCCGGAGTACAGAATAAAGAAAATGTTGATAAGCTCTGTCACTGGCAATGTCTGAAGCCTCTTAATATAATAATAATAATAATCTTTATTGTCCGTATGGAAATTGGTCTTACAATGTGTGCATTACACCAAACAAAAAACAGTATAACTATAAGAAACCAAAGTGTACATTCACACCAGACGCACTCATAATTTACATGTGACAAAGTTTATACCAGATTGTTCTTATTTAATGATTTGATTGCCAGGGGAACAAAAGAGTGTTTGTGTCTGTTTGTCTTTGCCATCGGTGTCTTGTATCTCTTTTGTGATGGTAAAATCAAAAAAATCCTGACACAAAGGGTGATTCTTTATTTCGAGGATCTTGTTAGCTTTTTTATAGATGTTTGTCTGAAACAACTGCCCAAATGAGGTTTGTTTTTTGCCAATGATTTTACCACCTGGTGTCCACTGAGGTCCTCCATGAAAGTGTGGGGCCAAGTTATACGAGGACGTCCCTGTTTGCGCTTTACTCGTATTGACCTCCACGTCATCGCAACTCTTGGTATGCGTAATTCAACATGCCCCGCAAACCTCATGCGACACTCTGTCAAAACTTCGCTAGGTGTTCGACTCCCAGTTCGGCTTAGGATTTCCTTGTTTAAGGTCCGATCTCTGTAACTGACTCCTAAAATCGGTCATAGCCATTTGTATTGAGCCACATGTAGTCTTTTCTCAATTTTAGGCAGATGACTTTCATGTCTCACATGCGTATGGGATGACGATTGCGTTAAAAATGTGTATTTTTGTCTCAAGTCGAGTCTTCGAGTCATTGGCGTAGACCAGTGTTTCCCCAAACTTGGCGTAGACCAGTGTTTCCCCAAACTTGGCGTAGACCAGTGTTTCCCCAAACTTGGCGTAGACCAGTGTTTCCCCAAACTTGGCGTAGACCAGTGTTTAACCAAACTTGGCGTAGACCAGTGTTTAACCAAACTTGGCGTAGACCAGTGTTTAACCAAACTTGGCGTAGACCAGTGTTTCCCCAAACTTGGCGTAGACCAGTGTTTAACCAAACTTGGCGTAGACCAGTGTTTAACCAAACTTGGCGTAGACCAGTGTTTACCAAACTTGGCGTAGACCAGTGTTTACCAAACTTGGCGTAGACCAGTGTTTTCCCAAACTGTTTCGCGAACTGCTGGAATAATTAGCTAGTAGGCTATCACGTGAATCGGCCTCTCTTTTAAAAAAATAAGCAAAGTGTTCCGCTAAATATTCAGAATGTGCGAAGTATTCAGTCAAGGAAAAAGTATGTTAAACACTGGCGTAGACAATTAATGAATCACTAAAAACAATTAACCACTCAGTCAATTAATTACTGGCGTGTTCAATCTATAAAGACAGCTCATAACCACGACGAAGGTAGAGGCAATTAAAGAAGACATTAAGTTGACCCCCCGACAGATAGATGTGTGACAAAATATGTAGGTCACAGTTGGGTCTTTGCATATAAGGTAGAATAGTGAAATCTACAGTCTGGAGAAGAAACTTTGTTATCAAATAGAATTGTTTTCTTTTAAATGGTAAATTGCAATAATGATAATCTCTCTTGACATCTTTCTGTATCCTTCTCTCTCTCTCTCTCTCTCTCTCTCTCTCTCTCTGGCTGTCTCTCTATCCGTCTCTCTCTCTCTCTCTCTCTCTCTGGCTGTCTCTCTATCCGTCTCTCTCTCTCTCTCTCTCGCCATATTTGTATCCTTCTACATTCTCTCTCCCTCTCTCTCTCTCCCTATCCGTCTCTCTCCATCCATCTCTCTCGACATATTTTGTATTCTTCTACTCTTTTTCTCTATCTCTCTCCGTCTTTGTCTCTCTCTCCCTCTCTCTCTCTCTCCCTCTCCCTCTCTCTCTCTCTCTCCCTCTCTCTCTCCCTCTCTCTCTCTCTCCCTCTCTCTCTCTCTCTCTCTCTCTCTCCCTCTCTCTCTCCCTCTCTCTCTCTCTCTCCCTCTCTCTCTCTCTCATCACCCCCTCCCAAACTATTGTATATAATACCGTCCAGCAAGCTGGCACCATTATGCTACACTCGCCTTGTCCACGCCACGACACGTCATTGTCCACTAGTTGCCTGGGGCTGTTTAATTATTGACTTTATGACCTTTGCTTGAGATCTTTCCGCTGTTGACCAGCCACCATGTGTCCATACAACTCGTCTATTTTTTAATTGGTGGTCTCTTACTGTCTTCATGGTTGACAATGACATAGGAGATTAAACATAGTATTTAACGTGTACACAACAATAAACTTAGGTTTGAACATACAAATGTACTTTTTAACAAAGACCTTGAAGCCAGAGTAGAAAAGAATGGTCCTGAATTTAATAGACCTTGCATCTATATTATTATGGCATGTGTGGCTGCGGCTTGGTCACCTAACAAGGGGTTTCGAGTTCGATTCCCGACTCTAGCAGAGTTGTGTTTACCGAGCGCCTCTACGTCCTCATTCCATCTTAGCTGTGGTCTTCCTTTGTGTTGTCGGTACACTATTTTATGCTCTTCTGTTCTCTGACATTATTTCAACGGGACCTGCTAAATGAAGTCTACTTTTTTATATATATACTAGTCGACCGGCGGCGTAGCATACGCCACTATTTTCAGGGCCGGCCTTAGGCCACTGCAACCTATGCGACCGCAGTGGGACCCGCACTTTTATAGGACCCGCACTTTCATAGGACCCACGCTAATTCAAGGTGCATAAATTATTGAATTATCCATTTTTAACTTAAAACAGATTTCCCGCACCCTCCTTTCGATTTATCAGGAGCTCCTGGAAATCTCCAGAAAATGCAAAAGATACGATAAAGTCCTTAAAATATACTGAATCTATAGACAACAATTGTCATTTTGGTGTGTCATTCAGTATGGAAAACACCAATCCTACGTGCGATAAATAAAAACGGCATTATGTATTAGCCGTAATTGTGTAATCTGGTGAAAGAAGCTTCTCACGCCTCAAACTAATGAAGAATTACTTGAGGTCAACAATTCTAAAAGATAGATTGAAACATTTGGTAATTCTTGCTATTGATAGTGATCTGTGTAGGAAATATAACTTTTATGATATACTGTATGACTTTGCTACACGCAAGGCTCGTAAAGTAATTCTGTTTGTAGTAAAGAATGAATAAAATGCAAAGACGAATTTATTTTCTTATCCAAACTCTTAAATTTCACTTATTATCCGCTTCCCTACCCAAACTTGGCCCCGCGAAATCCGTTTCGCATAGGGCCCCACAATTGTTAAGTCCAGCCCTGCTATTTAGTGACCTGTAAATATACATAGTAGATTACTCTTTCCATGACTTCTTGGTCACAATAGTTAAGTCCGGCGCTGCTATTTAGCGTTTCTAAAATGTTTGCTTGTAAAATGTTTTCCATGTTTGGGATGTTCCTTCAGAGTTGAAGATAGTTTACTTCCTAGTCCAAACCTCCCGCAGGACGAAAGGGGGGGGGGTGGAAGCGGGCAGGGTTTGAACTCGGGACTATCGATAAATCCAAACGACAGTCCAGCGCGCAAACCGCACGACCAGACAGCCATCCGTAGTGACCGTTGAATACTTGTTCTCTCCCCTCCCCCCTCTAGTTTTTTCGTGGGGTGACTATCCGCAGAAATAAGAGAATGATCTTTCCTTTACTTCTTCTTACTTCTTCTCGTCCAAACTCTTGAGCCATGAAGAGAATTATATATATATAAGATTATTTCCGTCACTACAGTTGGTATATCTCATGTCCTCCAACCTGTTCCATCATGTATAGCGCCACAGATTGTTCTAAGAATGGATAACACACAAAAGCCATTTTGTAACCAAGGATGTGACGAGCTCATTTTTTCTTACTGGTTCTAAATTGACTCGTCAGATGTCTTCAAAGTGGAAGTCTATTTCAAGAGAAACTATTTAAAAATATAACATACTGTTATAACCCTTTTCGCGACGCAAAAGGGTTAACTGTGTGTGATCAGCTGACATAGGTGACACTGGCCAGTAATACAGTTTAGCGTGCTATATTGAAAGGCAAGGGGCAGTACTGGCATTAACTTTGCACGTGAATAGCGCCCGTGTTATGGTCATCTGATCATAGGCCTGCGCAGACCAGAGACACAGTGTGTAAGAAAGCGGCAGTTCAAGACCGGAGACCAGGACTGTTAGTAAACCATGAAGTCGGTCCTGGTGCAGTCCTCCAGTTAAACGTACGAGTCCAGGAAGAGACAGTAGAGTTGATGAGTTTAGTAAAGTGATATGCAGTCTAACCTTGTAGCAGTTGATTGTGTTGCCAATTGTGTCATATTGGCTGTTTTATTTGACCCTTATTAAAGTACCAGATTATTTGGAGCCTTGTTGTCAAATTATTGATGTGTTGTATGTGTTTAGCAGTGTTTACAGAAGGCCTGGATAGTAGGAGAGACGTAACAATACTCATCAACCTGAGTGTTGATTCCAGAGATAAATATCCGAAGCTATAGACTTACTTAGACTTAGGTCCTACCGCGCCGTTCGGCGCATTGGGTGGCAAGCTGTTTCCATAAAGATCTGTCATTGGCAATGTCTGAAGCCTCCTCCCACATGGTGTACACTGTTCTGAGGTCCTCCATGAAGATGTGGCGCCAAGCTATACGAGGACGTCCCTGTTTGCGCTTTCCTCGTATTGGCCTCCATGTCATCGCAACTCTTGGTATGCGTAATTAATTTTGTCGTAGAACATGTCGCGCAAACCTCATGCGACGCTCTGTCACAACCTCACTAAGTGTTCGACTCCCAGTTCGGCATAAGCTTTAGGCCTCTAAGATAAAAAGTTCAACATGGCCTAATTAGTGAATCTGTCTAAGTTACATGATGCCTAGTGAGATTTCACTTTGTGGAAAACATGAAAATATGACTAGTGGAGATTTTTCGACATAAACTTAACAATGTCAAGGTTTTAAAGGCCAGGTAATCAATGTAAAATTAAAAGAGCCAAACGTCTCCGCCTCCCTCCGAGTGGGGGAACATGGCTAACTTAGTGGTCGCTGTACTCGACTCGCAAGGTTGCGTACGGGGACGAAAAGAACGGAGCCCAGCGTGCTAAGATACGGCGCGCCGCAAACGTTGGGGGGACCTCGGGGGCCAGTGTTTCCGGAAACACCGGCATTGCACTAAGCCGCCCACGCCGACGGCATTGGTAACGAACGTTGAAAGAGACGGTCTCCAAAATGTCCCCTCTCTCTCGAGGGCAAGCTAGCAACACAGTCCTAGAGAGAATATCTCTTTCCTTCATGTTATAATTTTGTGTTGCAAAGGGAAGGGCTCAGAGAAGTTGCTTCTGCAATGCTAAAAAGTGCACACACACACACACAAAGTATTAGGATATACCCATAGACATCAATAAATATAGACTGGCCGAAGGAAGTAACTTCATGTAACTTGAAAACATGTACATCTATTGTATTCGGATTTCCGAATTCTGAAAAATTGCATGATCTTCAGTCTTAGAGATTAAACAAAACTCCTAGACATAAATAAAGTACACAGAAATGCAAGTCACAAATTTTCGTTTCATAAAACTCTATTATCGGCCAGTCTATATTTATTTATGTCTATGGATATACCTTTTAAAATACATAGCTCATCAGCACTTCACTTGCTCTGCGCACCGGATACGCCAAAAGGCTGTTTCCTGATGCTGTTCCCTAAGGGAAGGTCTTGGCGAGCCCTGAGGACCCTAGGATATGGCTGTAGAGATTTAGTTTCCGTTGTTTTGTTTTTTTACGGTAGTTCTCTCCCTTTCTATGAAAATCTGCAATAGTAGATATATAGTTAAACAATATAATTTTAAGATTCTTTGGAATGACCATGGAACCCTCGCATGGGTCACAATGTATGTAGCCAATCTTGGTGTAACTGGTTCTTGACCTTTTTTTTTTCTTTTTGTTTCAGGTTTCAATTCTCCGGGATATTTTTTTTGAGAATTTCAAGTTTCAACATTTCTCCCTTGACATTGGTGGCTGCGTCACCAGAAGATGTGAGGAGGGGCTCTCCTCGATCAGAAGAGTCTATATGGCGGGTGGCGATCCCCAGAATCACTGCAGCGACTCATTTGCTGTGTGTCAAGGAGCAGCTTTCGATGACGTCATCGCCAGTCTAAAAGGTTGGAAAACACTCGATGCGGCTCCTGTCTGTTTGCTCTGAGGCAAGCCATCAAAAAGGAAATTTCTCGAGCTTCTGTAAGAGCAGGCGGCGTGTTTCGAAATAGGAACCGGATATTAGAGCAGTTAAAAATAACGCTAGATTTTTAGACCTAGACCTTACTTGAGCACACACACACACACTTACACAAATGTCTTTTGGCTATTACTTCTGTTCTTATTAAAATTCAGGAAATATTGAGGCAGGATTACATAATGGAATCTGTATAGTAAAACTATTTTTTTTTTAAAGGAATTGAAGGTCAGATTTCTTAGAAATTTAAATTGTAAGAATAGATGTAGGCATACCTTTTACAATTTTTTTTTTTAACTCATTATGATGAAAGAGTTCAAGATTAGGAGAAATTCGTCAAAAATCTCAAGACACCCGTAGGCACAAAAATGTATGACTTTTGAGTTAGGTGTTTTGTTGTTTTGCTAGTGAAATGGAGTCATAATATATAGCTGCATTTAACTTTCTAACATTTTTATGCGCTCTTCTTCATCTTCTGTGCTCTAATGCAGTGTTTCCCAAATTGGCCCCGATTTTAAGCTTCCGTAACATGTGTTGTCTCATTCAATACATAAGTTCATCAAAATGGGCTCGGGCTAGATGTGTGTGTTAAGTCTGTACGAGAATGTGTGTTAGCATTTAGCTTCAGTGTGTTATATGTGAACTTAAGTAGATTTCTCTATTATTTCGAAAATCACTAAATAAACTCTAAATGGGTGAAGTTTTTTGAGAATAATATTTATGCTCGGTATAATGTTTTTTTAACATCTATTCATTCTAGTGGGTACAATGATCAGATGAAGGACGCTAATTTGCTAGAAGTACGATATGTAAATTCAAACCGGAGTACACTTTTTTCTAATTAAGTGAAGTCAAACTGGAATGACCTTTTTTTAAATTAAAAAAAAAAGAAAGAGTAAATTCAAACTGGCATATGTCTTTGACTCCTCGTCACTGAAACTCCTCACTGAGGTTTGTCAACATAATCCTCACTCTTAGACTTTCTGGATTACTCCACGATTAACCTGCTGAACTCGGGACACATCTCGTAGATTTTTCAGTTCGTTCAACTGCATATCCGGACCAGCTTACTGGTTGACACTTCTGTCAAACTCTGCGACTTGAACGACTTCCGGGGCGAAGAGCATCCAGCGTGAATGAGATCACTTCCGGTTCAGCCATGCATGTCCACTTCGAGCAGACCACCTGCACTCGGACAGACTCTAACTTCTTGTCCCTGTCTTGGATGGGCAAAGTGCCGGAGGACCTGCCCGAGGAGGGCGGAGGCTGGAAGCTGAACCGCGCCCAGTACTACGTGGAAGGCTGGCTGGCCAGCGGCAACGCCCGTGGCGTGGTTGGGGTGACATTCAGCACCAGCCACTGCCACAAGTACGACGCCCCTCCGAGGTCCAACTTCAACCTGAGAGGACATCGTAGCGAGGTAAGTCCTACATATTGTCCGTGTCAGTGTTTATTTACCCAGAGTCCTTTCCACGTAAAGAAGTAATTAATAAAGAGAGCAATGTCCTCCAGGACAAGGCAGTATTTAATTAGCATCGCTTGAAGGACATAATGTGAATAAAGAACAAGTTATTTCTTGAAATGCCCAAAACAGTGAAACACGAAGAGCTGTGGGTGTTAACCTCACCAGAACGATACAAACGATAGCAACACTACTAATGGACAATCAATTAGTTCTTAAAGTGTTGGTCATTGTCACGGATGAATGTGTGTATGCATGTATAATCTATTTTTACACTCTGCGCATGACCGGAAGTGTGTTGGTTGTCAGAGAGTTGTTAAGACAAGAGTCCAGCTGGTGTGTGATATGCAGTAAAAGATGATTAAAGCTTCTGTGTTTGTTCGTTACCTACGGCTGAACCAGGGACACCCAGAGACGTAGCGAGACGAGACCTACAGTAGTTTCTACAGAGTTATAAGTAGATAGAGTTATATAATAGGAAAGCTGTGACAGTCATTGTCTAGTTACAAAAGGGAAAAAAAAAAGGATTTAAAAAAAAGGAGTTATAATTCTAGTGCGTTCTAGATCTAGTGATTGTATATGCGTCTACGAGTTTTTAACTTTAAAAGTCACTTTTTTTTTTCACTCTCTCTTTATCCATCTCTCTCGCTGTCTCTGTCTCTCTCCATCTTTCTCTACTGTCTCTTTCTCTTTTCTCTCTTCTCTTTCTCTTCCTGCACATATCTCTCTATTTTTCTTTCTCTCTCTTCTCTTTTCTCTTTCTCTCACTCTCTCTTCTCTTTGTCTCCTTTCTCTTTATCTCTTTCTTTTACTCTCTCTCTCTCTCTCTCTCTCTCTCTCTCTCTCTCTCTCGATCTTATGACAAGATAATCAAATAACACCTTCTTTAAACAACCACGCTTCTTAGTACACAATGTATGCATACAGTGGCGGGAGTTGGGGAACATTTTTTAGCTTGAAATGAGATAATTTAGAATAGACCACGCTGTAGAATTCTTCAAGTTTAACTGATTCATGTAACCAAATATACATAAAGATCAATTACATGCGCAAAGATCAATTACTTGCTCACTTGAAAAATGTAACAAAAAATATCCATGATTGCATTTTTTTCTGAAAATGTATACAGTGTGTATATTTGTATTTATTGATTATTTTTATTTTAACAAGAGCCTCCCGAAAGATAAATAGGACAATACAGTTACTTAAAGTTTATAATGACAATGTAACAGATTTATCCTTTAATTCTTGCAGTCTAGGGATTGGACGCTGTTCTTGTTTATAATTCCATTGCTCTATACATATCAGCTGGTCTATGATTCCAGTGCTATATACATATCAACTGGTCTATGATTCCACTGCTCTATACATGACAACTGGTCTATGATTCCACTGCTCTATACATGCCAACTGGTCTATGATTCCACTGCTCTATACTTGCCAACTGGTCTATAATTCCACTGCTTTATACATATCAGCTGGTCTATAATTCCACTGCTCTATACATGCCAACTGGTCTATAATTCCACTGCTCTATACATATCAGCTGGTCTATAATTCCACTGCTCTATACATATCAGCTGGTCTATAATTCCACTGCTCTATACATATCAGCTGGTCTATAATTCCACTGCTCTATACATGTCAGCTGGTCTATAATTCCACTGCTCATGTCAACTGGTCAGTAGAACGTACTGGAATCCAGCAACAACGGCCTTATAGACTTGTTACCTTCGCTTTGTCCGTAGCGGACATTGAGTGGTCATCTGATTTGCTCACTGGTCACTCTTTTTTTTTTTTTGTTTGCCAGGCTGGGGCGCTGCTGGGGTGCCCTCTACCGCGTTGGCGCCTGTGATGTTCAGATCTCCCCGATGTGTCAGAAGCGATGATGTCGAACTCTGACCTTATCGCCCCTTACGCCCCGTCAATGTCATAGTATTTCACCTCGTAGCTTTGCAATGTCCTCGTTATCTCCCTCTCCTTATGAATATATTTTACATGTCCTTACAAAGCTTATTATCAAGTCACTCTGTCTTTCCGTCTGTTTGGTAAACATTTAGGAATGTGTTAGTTCTCCCACACCCAGGCTCGGATGTAGTGTCAACTGTACACAACTATTTATTGTACCTGACAAAACATGAATTAATATAAATATTAAACAATTATTCAATTAATGATGGGTAATTAATTAGTTTGTTTGATATGGAATAAGGGAAATAACCTCTAAATTATTGAGATATATAGTCTCAAGCGCGGAGTTCTTCCCCTTAGGTAAACTTTTTTAATGAATATCTATTTTGCTTGTTTTTAATGTATCCTTGGAGACGTTTACTTTTAAATCCATCTCTTGGTCGGTGTGGCGAGGCGAATTTCGTGAAAAGAGTCCGAACTAAACCAAAAACAAATGTGTTGGACATTACAAGAAATGGTGAGCCAAGTTATTTGTAGCTAGTGCTTTATGTGTGCTCACACTTTCAGACGACCTAATGGTCATTTGGTAGATGAAGTGTGTGACTCGGGCAGAAGATTTGAATGGTCAATAGCACTTTAGGACGTCGTCTTAACAAGGGTCGTGTGTCCAGTAGGTTGACTTTATGGGTCTCGTCTATCTATCTATCTATCTATCTATCTATCTATCTATCTATCTATCTATCTATCTATCTATCTGTATTACTATCTGTCTATCTATCTATGTATCTATCTATCCATCCATCCATCTATCTATCTGTATATCTATTTGTCTATCTATCTATTATCTATCTGTTTGTATGTCTGACTAATCTATCTGTCTTTATTTATATATATATATATATATATATATATATATATATATATATATATATATATATATATATATATATATATATATATATATATATATTCTATCTGTCTTTATCTATATGTCTATCTATCTATCTATCTATCTATCTATCTATCTATCTATCTATCAGTATATCTATATATCTATTTATCTGCCTATTATCTATCTGTTTGTATGTCTGACTAATCTATCTGCCTTTATCTATCTGTATCTATCTATCTATCTGTATCGTTTGTATCTAGCTAGTTATTAATATGTCCGTCCGTCAGTCTTTCTGCGTGATTATTTGTGTGAATGTTAAGTCTGTCTGCATCATTACATTACACAAGTATTTAATTGATAGCCGTGATTTGTAGCATTTGATAAGCGACATTATGGTCTGAGGTTGACCCCGGTATTCAATATTGATTTTTAAACTTATCTTATAAAATACAGACGTTACTTCAAAAAAAAATGATTACGTTCTTCGCTTATCCCTGGGTCTATCTAGTCATGCATGTTAATCAATAACTTCAATTCTGCTCTTCTTTTTCCCCGGTCAGTTTGGCATTGTGAAATAGAATGTGTACCCTCTCTCTACACAGCGAACCAATTAGCTCAGCTCCCTACTATTTGCACACTAATGAGACAGCGGACTTGATTGTTATGCCTTCAGTTTTATCAGCCAGACAACATGTCTGCCGTGAGATAATTAAATTCATTATGATTGGTTCTATCTACTAGACTAGCTCGAGGAGAGATTACAGAGAGACATCTCCCTGGCTACGCGCTATCGATCTGTTTCCTCAAGTGATGGCCGTGTAATACTACCCATCACTAAGCAGAGTCAATGTAATCCTGCGCTCTTATAAGTGTAGGCCCAAGTACGCCCTGGTAGATGTAATCCTACGCCAGACCCTGTTCAATTTCACCCTAATCTCTTTAAGTGTTGGCTCTAGTTCGTGTTTTCTTAATCTCTTCAAGTCTAGGATCTAGTCCATGTATTCTTGCGCTTGTCATTTATTCATACTCTAGTGTTGGCCCTACTCGAATATACATTATTTCATTAACTGTAGACTCTGATCCTTGTATCTCTACTTTCGTAGACCTCGAACCTTGTATCTCTACTTTCGTAGACCCCGAACCTTGTATCTCTACTTTCGTAGACCTCGAACCTTGTATCTCTACTTTCGTAGACCTCGAACCTTGTATCTCTACTTTCGTAGACCTCGAACCTTGTATCTCTACTTTCGTAGACCCCGAACCTTGTATCTCTACTTTCGTAGACCTCGAACCTTGTATCTCTACTTTCGTAGACCTCGAACCTTGTATCTCTACTTTCGTAGACCCCGAACCTTGTATCTCTACTTTCTCTAAGTGTAGACCATTATCCTTGTATCCCTATTTTCCTGTATTCTGTCTTAAAGTGTAGACCTTAATTCTTGTATTCTGTCCTTAAAGTGTAGACCTTAACCCTTCTATTCTGTCTTAAAGTGTAGAACTTAATCCTTGTATTCTGTCTTACAGTGTAGACCGTAATCCTTGTATTCTGTCCTTAAAGTGTAGACATTAATTCTTGTATTCTGTCTTAAAGTGTAGAACTTAATCCTTGTATTCTGTCTTAAAGTGTAGAACTTAATCCTTGTATTCTGTCTTAAAGTGTAGACCGTAATCCTTGTATTCTGTCTTAAAGTGTAGTCCGTAATCCTTGTTTTCTGTCTTACAGTGTAGCCCTTTGTTTATATGTTTTGTCTTTAAGTGTAGACCTTAGCCCTTGTCTGTCTACTCTAGTTTGTGTATTTTGGTATCTACAGCTTTGCATGCGAGAGAAAGTCTTGCCTGTTTTTGTTTACTGTTTATTTGCTGAAGTTCATTAATGAATGAATTCAATTAAAAGAGTTCTCTTTTCTTGTCTGCTGGTCACTAATAGGAAGTAGAAATTAATTCTAGTGCGTCTGCATGACTATTGCCCCCTTCCCTTCCCTTTTTAGGAGCGATGTTGTTTGATTAGATTGACAGGATGTGACGCGTTTTAATGACGAACCCCTGATGTCAGAAGCCCCTACTTACACACTCATCCCCTGTGTCTGCAGGTTTGATATTCTAGTGATTAGCTCTGTACGCCAAACAAAAGTCAACTAGTTTTACAAAATCATCTGTTTGATCGCCAATGATGGTGACTGAGAGTGTTATGTCAAACTGGGAGGGGAATGGTGTGGGCTGGCACCAGGCTAAGGAATTATTGAGTTGAAAAAGTGTGCAGGTGAGTCGGATGTTCTAAAGTGGTGCTCCCGGAAGGTGGGGGAGGGGGGGGGGCAGGGTACCGTTCACTTGACTTGAAAGTCATCTTGTTCACTTGACTTGAAAGTCATCTTGTTCACTTGACTTGAAAGTCATCTCGTTCACTTGACTTGAAAGTCATCTCGTTCACTTGACTTGAAAGTCATCTCGTTAATTTGACTTGAAAGTCATCTTGTTCACTTGACATGAAAGCCATCTTGTTCACTTGACTTGAAAGTCATCTTGTTCACTTGACTTGAAAGTCATCTTGTTTTTATTAGTGATCTCATTGGTTGGTTGCCTGGTCGTGCGGTTTGAGTGCTGGACTGTCGTTCGGATTTATCGACGGTCGAGGGTTCAAACCCTGCCCGCTCCTATCCCCCGTCGTCCTGCGGGAGGTTTGGACTAGGAAGTAAACTATCTTCAACTCTGAAGGAACATCCGAAACATGTAAAACATTTTACAACATTTTACAGACAACGATTGTTTTGTCTCCAAAAGTCAACATATCTCACTGTGCCGTGCATCTGTTAGTGCCACGTCGCCCTCCAGTGAGGGACATGACCTGTCCTACTAGCTCAGTGCTAGGGTTTAACACCCAGAAATATGTTGTACGCCATTTGGGATACCCGAGGTTACGATTTTGAATAACAAGTATCAAATTTTGTATTTTAAACAAAAAGCATCTTCTCCTTTATACAGCTGACCAACCTTTGTAAGAGTGATTATTTTGCTCCCAATAACTAACTAATGATAAATTTTAAAAAAAAACGGACATTTTTTTCCACACAAAATCCTGGTTAAGCGAATGTATAAATCTGCTCAGAGTAATTAAATGCTAATGATAGGTCTATAGATCATAACGGTCAAACCAGAAATTTTCCTGTGTGACCAATTAGATAGTGATTCTTTTCGCAAAGTAAACTATTTACTATCAAATTTCTAGGAAAAACGTTAGAGTCGTTTTCGAGATCCGTGTCCAGGTTCCAGGTTCTGCCTATATTTGCCGATGAAGAATTTGCAAGCTGTATAGAGGAAAATTGTAAAAATATGATGTTTGAATCTTATAGGTCCTTGTTTGGCAAGGTTATTTGCATAGTCTTCATCTTAAGTCATTTGAAAGGCTTATTTTCATCGTGGTATTAATGTATCAAACTGTTTTTATGTATATTTATGACAATTTTATATTCAAAGACTTATTTACCATACAAAAACATTTAAATACCATTTTTTATTCAATTGCCGCCCTACACATCAAGATACACATATACTCTGCTATGTTCCATAAGAAGATTAATAGCTCATTTTTTGTGGCCTGCATCTATAATGTAACTCCCCCCCCCCCAATCTATCAATCGTGATCTGTGCCTAATTCCCCCATCCCCGGCCCATTTCAACCATACCACTCTCCTACTTTGTCCCTTAACGGTGGTGTAGTTTTCTTTGGTGTAGCGCTCCTTTTTTCCCCAATAACCTGAACAAGTCTTAGTTACGTCTGGTGTGAGTCTACCCGTGAGTACGTTCCTGTATTCTGGCCTCGCTCCTGCCTGTGTGGTTACGTCTGGTGTGAGTCTACCCGTGAGTACGTTCCTGTACTCATGCTCGCTCCTGTGTGGCCAGGGCATCGATCCGAAACGGGTCAGAATAATCCATAGGATGCCGCTGGGCCCGTCATGAAAAGTTTATTTATACACTAAAGGCACCGGTAATTCCAGATGTAAACACGGCGTCGCTATTTTACCGCCGAAGAACTCAATAGATGTAGGTTGTGTCCCCCTTTTTTTTCGTCCATTTTTTTTCTTATCGCCCTTTGAGGGTTTTTTTTCATCACTTTGTGCAGAATATACTCGTCTCGATTTCACTTTTGGAACGTAGGTTGGGTTGGGAGGGGTGGGGGATTTAGAGGGGAATGAGGTGCTAAGCACGAGCGTCATAGATCTTATAGATTTATTGAATTTGTTGAGCAGTGCCTTTGAGTGCATAGTGGTAGTGTAGTATCGATACTTTTGTGCTTATTGAATTTCCAAAATAACGTCTTTGAGTGCATAAGTGATATGTAGTATCGATACTTTGTTTTTGTTTTTTTATTTGTGGAACAGTGTACATTGTGATAATGTGGCATCGATACTTATTGTCGCTTTTCAGAATATTCATTATCTCGATTATTGAAAACTATGCCCCACACTATGTCAAAAATGTCTTTATGTTAGTGTCTACAAAAGAAAATGTCGGTCCCATTAAGCAAACATCATAGCTTGAAATATAGTTGGAGAAGTCTTTTGGTCTGGTAGTAATTGAAAAAACAAACATTGGTTAACCCTTAAAACGCGTGTGGTAGTTTTAGCCTCTAAACATCAGAATTGTCATTCCATTTTCTTTGTACTCATCGTAAAACAGCTCAGCACTTTGAGGGTTAACAGTAACAGAGATTCAATTGGAAATGTTCATGCTAATGATTATTCTTAATCACCTTCTCTTTCCTTACATTTTGATTTCTAGACTCGATTGTAAAGGTCTAAAAGAAATGTACCAAAAACATGTTTTAACAAAGCTTTTATCAACTCATTCTGTCTGTCTGTCTGTCTATATGTCTGTCTGTTTGGTAAAAAGTGTGTACACGTTATTTCTCCCACACCCATTCTCGGATTATTAATTTTTAAAAATACCAACAGGGAAACGAATCCTTCAGTATTCACAGATATGGCTAAATATGTTGGGTTTAGTCCCCTTAAATAATCGTTAACGCTATTTCTCCCTCACGTATTCTCTGATCATATTGATACTTTAAACAATTATTTATTGTACCTACTAAAACATGAATAAAAAAAAAGAAAATACCAAATTAGTCAATTAATTATTGATAACTAATTATTGTGTTTGATATCAAATAAGGGAAATAACTTGTACAGTTAGAGGTTTCTCACGAAGGCCGCGGGATACACATTTGAGACCAAAAGAAAATCTGCTGCCGAGGACAAACGCAGACGGCGAAAAGAAAATCTAAATCGACCACCTGGGGACAATGGTTATGCTTGGATGTGGCAAAATATGCAGGTCACAGCTGGGGCTGCGCAGCCACGGGAAACACTGTATTCCCCATTTCATCTTCAGACTCGAAGACAAGCCTTGTTATTATTATTATTATTGATATAGTTTTAAGGGCGGAGTTCTTCCTCTTTAGATAAGCTTTGTTAGTGTTGTTTTTTTTAAAAAAGATTATTTTGCTTGTTTAAAATGTTCCGTTTATCTATACTTAATGTGTTATGTACACTGGTGCACCAAAAAGGCTATTTAGGGACTTGTCTCCATTTTATGAAAGTCTGTTTCTCAGAGCTCGGGCATTCCGGGCTTAGAAAGCTGTGTTAAAATACACTACCGTCTTCAAAAAAAACAAGATTTTTCTAAATCTGTCTGGTCAAAATCCTGCCCACGTTATTGTCTACCACTTCCCAGTCTCGGGTCCAATGAAAACTTTGCCCAATTATTTCACCGCCTTGGACAACACGTAACAAACAATTTCAAAAAAAAATTAATTCAATTATTTATTGTTCGATTACTTCTTTCTTTTCCCGTGTTTGTTGTGGTTGTATATCCTGTACTGTTTCAATTATGAGACAAGTTTAGTGGGCGAGACATGGGGAGACTAATGTTGGGGGGGGGGGGGGAATTCAAAAGGACAGACAAGGGCAACTATCATACACTCAGAATTGACGATTACTGTCAGAAATGGGACGCTTCTTTCCGTTGATGACCCTCACGTGTCATTTTGAGTTCCGGAAACAGGGAGAGAGATCGCTGGTAAACCTTTTTTTTTTTTTCTTTCCGTTGACGATTTCTGAGTGGTATGGTTTAGTTATAGAGCTCCTGAATGTCGCGTCAAGGTAAATGTGTTCGGGTCTTTAACTTAAACTAGGCCTTTTTGAAATATGTTTCTTGACAATGCCGACCTTAGGCCGTTGCAACCTATGCGGCCGAAGTGGGCCCCGCAATTTCATAGGCCCGCGCTAATTCTCAAAGTGTAAATTATTACATTAAACCATTTTAACTGAATCTCCTGAAATTGTAAAATGTACGAAAGCAAAAAACACAACCGTTCAGTCTCACGTTCTGGAATCGTCTGTCCCAACGATGACAATGCAGCATCATTCACAACCAATCGCTAACCTCTTCCCGTCGTCACCATAGAAACACACAGACAACACTCCATAACACTTCCTAGGAGAATAAAAAAGTATGAATTCAGACCGCTGCTGCCTTGAAGCTACACACAAGCATGGGAGCAACCAGGAGCCGGTAAACTGTAGGCAGCTTGTAGAACATAATGCTACATCCTGGCAGAGACTCCGACGCTCCTGATTCCAAATTGTGTCAGCTCCTGTTGTTCTTTGGACACATCAGCTGCTTGGAGAGATGGAAGGTACTGTGAGAGCGACATCGTTCCGACCACAGCTGATGCCAAGGCACTCACCTCATTTCTATGTGAGGATCCACCATAGTCGCTTCACGGCTGAAACAACCCATAGTTGTATGCGTATGTGGTGAGAGGGCGTATAGGTGTTTGCAGCATCTGGCATAACAAACAATATTGATTCCATCAAATATTAAAACGAATAACATTTCCCAGAGCTTGAAATAATGTGGTCTTGATAAAAATTGTATAAAACCTCCATCCAATCTTTTTTTCCCACTACATACTTTGTTGTAGTAGAAACGTGTATGTTGTAGACAAAACGTGTTGTCTATAGAGCACTTTTCATGGTCTGTCGCCCTTATTTAAAATACTCTGTCGCCCTAATTTAAAATACTCAATTGGAAATATACATGTTACCAACCAAGCTCGAAATTCAGACATCTATTATATTGTTCTATAAATTGCTTGGTCTTTTCAGGCAAAGTACAAAATGACTTTTCCATTTCTTATTGTAAAAAAAAATGTTTTACATGTTTCGCATGTTCTGTCAGAGTTGATACCGGTAGTTTACTTCCTCGTCCAAACCTCCCGCCGGATTACGGGAGATGGAAGCGGGCAGGGTTTGAACCCGGAAACATAGAGAAGTCCGAACGACAGTCCAGCGCGCATAACGCACGACCAGGCAGCCTTACGCATTGTACAGAATACTTAAGCATTTTATAGGATTACTAGATCTTGGACAGGCAATGTAGAAAATGTGTTATTTTTATCTAGAAAAATATTTATAAATAAAACAAAGACAAATGAAAAAAAAGAGAAATGTAAATTATATTAGGATATATTTAAAAAATACATTTGCATGTTTTGAATACCTTTAATTTTCAGATTCTGGAGCGATTTCATGAAGCAACAATTTCTGTTTTTAAATACTAAAAATCTTAGTAACAAAATCTATGTGTTTACTTTACTCTGACTAGTCTACGACAGTGGACCTCAGTCACCAATCGTAATCAAACAACATTTGCCCATATAGTCAGTCCGCCCCTGATTCTCACTTTATATATTGTAAGTACCTTATATTTAAAAAATATTCATTATATGCTATTGGAAATAAAAAATTTAAAAAAAAACGCCATGTACAAAGCAATTTAAAACGTTAAAATATTATGACAGTCCCAAAACAAACAAAAAAACAATGTGTCATACACTATACAGAAACTATTGTTAACTTTTCAATATTTTAATATATGGTACCATAATACCTCATTCGTTGAGAAAAGACTTAGAACTATACTAACACACGAAGAAGACCGAGCAACCAAAAACACTTCTACTCATACAACCATTCAACTACCAATACAAAGGAGCGAAACTGAGGTGCAAAAGCAATAAAACAACCGAAGGGCCCTAAACCAAACTTTTTTTTTATCGGCCAAACAAAACATCCCAAATGAACAGGTCTATAGACACCATAATAGATAGTGAAGGAGAGACTATCCAAGACCTGGACAAAATAACAGACATATTGACGAAACACTTGACTCATATGTATGACAAATAAACAGACAGTCGACAATTTTTATAGAACTGCAAAGAAATACGTAGGACAGAACAAATAGAGACGGGTGCTCCCTTTACACTAAACGAACTGAGGACTGCTTTAGACACAACCCAAACCCCCCCTCCCCCGGCCCAGACGGTCTGACATTTGAATTTAACCAAACCACCCCCCCCCCTTTTCCAAAATAGGATCCCTACTGCTATAATTATGTTAGATACAGGACATTTACCTAAAGATTTCAACTTAGCATACATCATACTTCTGCCTAAAAACATGAAAACAACACCTCACCTAGCGACTTTCGACAGATCTCACTTCTAAACACCGACTACAAACTCCTGACGAAAATGATTTTTCTAAGACTCAAACCCCTCTCATACTGACTTAATAGGACAAAACCAATACTGTAGCGACCCCGACAAAAAAAAAATCGACGAACTGAATCATTCTTTAAGAGACATTATATATTACTGTAAAGACAAAGACCTGAAAGCAGCCCTCCTTCCTGTTGCCCAGGAAAAGGCCTTCGACGGAGTAGACGTTGATTACCTTTTCAAAATACTTGACAAGACGAAAACGGACTGAGGACATATAAAAAGCCGGTCTACACAGATGCCACAAGCAAATTCATGATAAACCAAAGCCTTAGAGAGAGTATCACCACCGCCACTACTTATTGTGACATGTATTTATTGTATATTAAGGTCTCTAATATGCAGTGGTTAAAGATGTTCTCACTCACTTGGATATTGTTGTGTTACTTGTTGCCGCGTATGGCTGCTACTGAGTACTACAACTAGAATGGCACAACAATCATGTAGAATCAAAACGTAATGCGATGAGTAGCAGACATACAATTGTATTACTCATAAAATAACAGTTCACTGGCCAGTCCAGTCATCAATAAGCACATATTATGTTTCACGCCAATCATTTCAGAAATCCAATAGAATATATATATTACATAATAAATGACACAATTAGTATTGCTTCATATTATACGTCTAATCACGTCTATGTCCAAGGTACATACTGACTTCTGACCATGTGGCCAACTCTCAGAACGAGACTTTTTTTTTTTACCCACAATTCATAACTCTCCGCGTGAAACGTCATAAACGCAACAAATAGGTGTACCCCGTGACTCCCGACTAGTCATGTCACTGGCGATCAAGCAATGATGTGACACCCATAAAAAAGATCTATTAGGTGTCCCTATTCCTTCCTCTTAATGCATTCTTCGCCTAGAACCCCCTTTTAGAAACCATTAGGCTAGAGAGCGTTACTAAAGGTATCAAAATCCCAGGCCCCATATCAGTAGTTTTAAGTTAAGGCTGACACTGTTTTCCCATTCTCCAAAAAAAAAGAGTGACATTCATAGACAGGTCTATCCAATTTGGGGAAGGCAGGCGGATCAAATATCAACAGAAGTAAAAAGTCTTGTATAGTAGGGTTGCCATGTTTGGTCTGTCCACTTTTTGAGATAAGATGGGGGGTGCGTCCTCGTGATTGAACTAGTTGACACTGCCATGTTCTGCTATGTGGAGA
The DNA here is from genome assembly GCF_947242115.1 of Biomphalaria glabrata. NCBI lineage: Eukaryota > Metazoa > Mollusca > Gastropoda > Planorbidae > Biomphalaria > Biomphalaria glabrata. The sequence continues at coordinate 49,923,327 of NC_074716.1, read as the reverse complement.
GTCGAATAAAAGCACAGGGGCAAAAATGGGACATAAACAATGATAGTTCTGCACTCAAGAATGTATGAAAACAGATACCAAGGGTTCAAGAGGCGGCACTAGAATACAGATCGTTAGCGTTAACTCACTTTGTTTTTTTAATTTTATTTTACAACAATTTTGTAATTTATTTTGATGGCTTCAATTTATCTTTAAGTAAATGTATAAATCTGATAGTAAATTAGAAAAAAAATCATTAATTTCAATCTACCAGATATTTATTGGAAAAAGAGTACCTTTAGCGATAGGTGTCCACCACACAAAACGATACGGCGCCAGAACAATCAAAAAAGCAAGAGGTCCCCCCTCGGACTGACACTGGTCACACATATTACCCCCCTTGAACAACCCTTGTACAAAAAAACAGAGACACCTCGTCTGTGACAGTGACAGACACAGTGTCTGACACTGACATATTACTAATTACAAAGCTTCTATCAACTCACTCTGTCTGTCTGTCTGTCTGGCAAAAAGTTTGAACATGTTTTTTCTCCCCTTTCTGATTCTCGGACCAAGTTAAAACTTTTCTTGCATTATTATTTGAGCCTTACAAGACACGAATCAATTTTTTAAAAAATTAGTCAATTAATATTTGGTGATAAATTATTTTTGTTTTATTTCGAAATAAGGGGATTGAATGCTACTTAATGAGAGGTGGATTTATATATGGATTTAGTCCCCTTATTACCTCCCATTTTTTTTAATTTTTCATAATTAGTCATATTTAATAACAATCCACGAACCAATCCAAAAATTAACCAATTAGTTAATCATTAAGTACTAATTAATTAATTTGTTTTATATGACATGAAGGGAGCTAAACCCTGTAATTTTCAGATATATGTTAGTAATTAGTGGTTATTTCCAGTTTGATAAGCTTTGGTTTTTTGAAAAAGTGCTCTTTTCTCTATTGCTTGTTTATTTTCTTTATTGAGATAATCCTTAAAAAAAAAAAGTACCAAAAGTACATGTAAGTACCAAAAGTACATGTAAGTACCTAAAGTACATGTAAGTACCAATAGTACATGTAAGTACCAAAAGTATATGTAAGTACCAAAAGTACATTCAAGTACCAAAAGTACATGCAAGTACCAAAAGTACATGTCTAGGCTTAAGAGATGAACTGTGGATTTATTTCTGCTCTGTATCGTCTGCTTCGTTTTGTTCTTCATGGTGTCCAGATAGGTTCTCAAAATGGAAATAATCAAACTATTATTAGAACACCAACGTCCCCTGCACAGAAGTCTGTTTCTGTGATCTTTAAAAGTTTTGTCCTGAAATATCGAGTGACATCAAACATTAAACCCGGTTTGGCTTTAAAGTTCCAGTTTTAGATTATGTCTCTACTTTCTGATTGTCTTAATTATTAACCAAGTGTTGATTTAATTTTTTTTTCATTTTCTAAATTTAAAAAAGATTAATTGACTTGTTCGATGTCAAAACGAAAGGTTTTATCAGGAAGGTGACTGATCCAAGTTTTTGAAATAAGCGTAAGTTATTAACATACGTCTTATGTTAAAAGTCAGTTATGGTAGAAGTCAGATTGTGTTAAAAGTATGTTATTTTAAAAGTCATTTATATTAGACGTCGTTTAGTGTTAAAGTCTGTTAAGTGCTAAAAGTCTGTTAAGTGTTAAAAGTCAGTTATTGTTAGAAGTCTTATGTTAGAAGTCTGCTTTGAGTAAAGGAAATAGTATGCCAGAGCAGAATCCAGCATCTAGTGTCTCCAAGATTAGAATGGACACGCAGATCTCAACACTTGACCTCTGGTCTCAACGCGTGACCACTGCCCAGTCAGTCGATGAAACCAATCGGCCACTTTTTATTGGATAACTTTGGCTAGAGAATCCTGCTTTTTTTTTTTTCTCTTTAGTCGAGATTTATCTGTAGGTCTTTAGCTATTGCTGTAGAATCGGTTCCAAAGATTTACATTTCTAGGTACTATTCTTATAGAGTTGTCTGTAGCTTTGGTTATTTGACAATTAGGTTAAGTGATTTGTAGTTCTAGAATTGTTTTCTTCTTGTCAGTGTCTTTGGCTCTATATATTGGGGCCAGTATGACGATGGTGCTCAACGTTTGCCGTTCCTTGAGTACTACATTTTCCGTCACGTTCCGCATCCCCGCTAACATGGCGTCTGAGTTGAAAGGAGCTGAGCCTCTGTGGCTTTATATGCACTTAGAACAGGGGATCTGAGGGGCCGGGTAGAGCTGCAGGACCACTTCACGGGGCCGGATATGGCCCGCGTGACAAAGTTCGCGCATCACCGTGGAACGAAAACTAGACCCTGGTTCGCTTTACTTGTAAGTGCGACATATCAATTGTGACTTCTGGCACGGCATTGCTTAGATCTAGATATCCCTCAACTCAAGAAAACATTAAGATACTGGAACAGACACAAAATAGAGCCGTGAGATTAATAACAAACGAATATTCACATTTGACTAGAGTAACACCTTTGGTAAAATCACTAAATTTAGAAAGCCTTCAGGACAGAAGACTCAAAAGTAAAGTAGCAATTATACATAAAACACTGAACCATAATCTTCAAACAAAAAAACAAAATTTAATAAAATACTCTGAAAGACACAAAGATAGAGGTACATTCCTTGTACCATATGCTAGGACAAATTTGTACAAATACTCCTTCTTCCCTAGTGTTATTAGAGCATGGAATGGGTTGCCTGAGCTAGCCAGGAAAACCAGTGACTTGGCAGAATTTAAGTCATTGGTTTATATGCATGACTAAATGCATGACGCGTAGGACGTAATCATCTTTTTTTTTTGAAGTAACGTCTGTATTATATAAGATAAGATAAGACTTCTGACTAAGACTAAGACTGCTTTATTGATCCTAATGGACATTTGTTGTGATTACAAGGACTCTTTTCTCATATAAAGACAACACAACAGAAACATACACATAAATAGAACAGACACAACATAAAGAGTTCATTCAGCGACTACACACAGGCATCTTGGTCCTTTTCATGTTTCCTGATCAACGAGTGGCGTAGATATAGTCTGACCGAGTGAGGTACGAACGAGTTTTTGTACCGCTCTGTTCTTGTTTTGATTGACAGCAGTCGCTCACTTCGCGACGACCTGACGTAGTTCTGATGGAGCGGGTGGCCGTTGTCTTCCAAGATTTTTTTCGATTTTTCTTAGACACTTCTTTAAATGTGGTAATGTTGTGAGTGTAATTTTTTATGTCCTTTTTATGTTTTCTAGACGGCGCAACAGTTTAGATGAGGCGTTGCCTTGCCAACAAGTTATTCCGTATGTTAGCAGATTTTGTATAGTCGCGCCGTAAAAAGTATTTAGAATCTTCTAGTTTAGTTTAAAGCTATTGAGTTTGTATAGAAAAAGTCGCTGGGCTGTTTTCTTTGTTAGATTCCAAGGTGGTCTTCCCACGAAAGCTTGTTATTAATGATAACGCCTAGATATTTATATGCCTTCACTTGTTCTATAGATGTAGTGTTTATTTGCAGTTCACATATAGTTTGTTTTTTCTTTCTGAAATCTATCATAAGTTCTTTGGTTTTTTGTGACATTCAGTTCTAGAAAGTTGTCAGTGCTCTAGTTTGTAAACTCTTCTATCGAGCTTCGATAGTGAGTTTCGTCTCCTGAAATAAGACCGACTATGGCAGTATCATCAGCGAATTTAATGAGTTTAACTGAGTCATAGATGCTTCTTATGTCATTAGTGTAAAGAGTGTATAGTACAGGAGAAAGTACACAACCTTGTGGAGCACCCGTACATAGTACTCGAGTTGACAATTTGGTGTTGTTGACTTTAACATACTGAGGACGTTGGGTTAAAAAGTTTAGAACCCATGCTTGTACGTAAGGGCTGACATTTAAGTTACTCAGTTTGTTGATCATTAGATGTGGCTGTATGGTATTGATGGCCGAGGAGAAATCTACAAAGGGCACTCGTGCATATGTTTTGACAGGCACGACATGGCCTAAATTGTGCCGATGTGCCTAAAATCAAAATCAAATCAAATCAAATCATATGTTTTGGGTGTATCGACATGCTTATAAAGCTGGTCCAAAAGCAATAGAATTTCATCTTCAGTTCCCCTAGCTGCTATATGCAAATTGGTGAGGGTCTAGGCTGTTATTGACTTTTGCTACAAGTTGTTTAAGCATATAGTTTTCAAAACATTTTACAACTATAGGTGTTAGTGCTACTGGGCGGAAGTCATTTAAGCTATCTATTTTTTTTTTTGGTACTGGAACAATCTCTGAAGTTTTCCAGATGTGTGGAATTACGCACGTTTGCAACGAGTGGTTAAAGATGTGAGTGAAGATAAAAGAGATTTGTTCCGCACATAGCTTGGTCAGCTTGCCACTAATTTTGTCCGGTCCAGAAGCTTTTGTTACGTTTACTCTTTTAAATAATAAGGTCACCTCATCTTCAGTTACAAAATTGACGTAGGGTTCTTATTTTTCTTTGGTTAGAGTGTTGAAAATTTCATTGTGTAGATCAACAAAATCTTCTTTGTCGAAACGAGAATAAAAATCTTTTAGTTCGTTGGTGTATTTCTCCTCATCATGCGCTGAAAGTCTTTCTCGTTTTGTGGTGCAGCCTGTTATTTTCTTTAATCCTTCCCAGCATGATTTGGAGTTGTTATTTACAAAGAAATTCTCAATTTTTTCTTTGTGTGTTTTTTCCCTTCAATTATTGCTTTTTTCAGCTTATTTTTAGCATTTTTAAACTCTTCGTTGCTAGCCTTATACTTTATTTTCTTTTCAATTCTGCTTAGATCTAGATACATTTGACTTCTGGCAGAGCATGGCCTAGATCTAGATACATTTGACTTCTGGCAGAGCATGCTTAGATCTAGATACATTTGACTTCTGGCAGAGCATGGCTTAGATCTAGATACTTTTGACTTCTGGCAGAGCATGGCCTAGATCTAGATACATTTGACTTCTGGCAGAGCATGGCTTAGATCTAGATACAGCAATCCTACATGGAAAGTGAACGATTGTCTTCGTCAGGCGACAATGCCCAAAGCAAGGACAAGGGGGCTACTTTCAAATGCTTAAAACCTGATAATTATAGTAAGGAATTATAATAAGGAATGCCTTCGATGCCAAAGATCAATGAAAAATGCAGTCCTTGCTGTGATCTGTTGACAAACGTATGGCATCCTTTAGTAATGAAGCGACTTTGGATCATCTCGTAGAAAAGAGATTAAAGCCTGGCAGCATTTCCCCTCTCTCTTTTCTCTCCATGCAGCTGATGTGCCCAAAGAAGCGGCAACTGCTGCAACAGGTCTGGACGATCGCAGGTTCTGTCAGCTCTGTGAGCGGTAAGCTGCTTAAGGATCACCAGCTTCTGATTTGATTTTTCGTCAGGGTTGACTGCGTAGCCTTTCTCGTGTTTGGGTTTAGCCACAAGGGTTGAAATGAGTTTTCCTTCTATGTGGGTAGCCAGCAAAGGCTAACGTGCACCCTCCAGCCTGAAGCTTACTGGCTTAGGCGCCAGTCGATCGCCTTTGCCCCTTGTCCTGTAAGTGATAACACTTCCCCCTGACCCATTACCCAAGCCACACGTGAAGGCCAGGAGTTGGACGTTGTTAGAAGCTTTCCGGCGCATACCATTGGAAGCTTTTTATAGGTAGTGAAGTGCTTATATCTATTACCACTTCGGGGCATCAACAACCTTACGGAAACTGTGTAAAACCCAATGGGGCTATATTTGCTTTTGTGGGTCTCTCCCTCTATACGGTCCACTGCGGAACTGACAAAGCTAGTCCCAGACGCAATCATCCCGATCTCTTGAGATTAGGGAGCCATAATGACCGAACGTGCGTCAAACGCGACCTAATCACCCCTCGCCCACGCGCCCCCATCTCCTTCCGTTGGCCATCCTCGCGAAAAATAATCTCGACGCAAGTGCGCAATAGTCTGATGTTTATTGTGTTTGCGTCCTGCGTGTATGTGCTTGTCCGGTGTCCGGCTTCTTATCAAAAAAAAAAAAAATCGTCTGGTTTCCCAGAATCAATGGCTTGTCTTTCAGCTATTGTACAGATTTCTCCTATTGACCTCCCCTGCCGTTCCTCTTTATTGTTGACTAATTTGTCTTGGGCCAAAAGTAAATACACCGAGAATAAAACAGACGAGATTGTTTTTTGTCTCCCCTGATCACGTTCTATTAGGCTTCCTGTTCTGGTTTTTTTTTTCTTGTTTTTTAAGTTCCTTATCTAGACAGATGTTGGTTGAGGAATGCCAGATGTTTATGTTGAGAGTTTTATTATTTGGAAATGAATATAGCCAGTGCTCTCATAGTGACTGCGGCTCCCAGCATGCTAAACAACAGGTAACTATAAGGTGTCAATGGCAGTAGTGTCATTCCATTAATACGTGGCTCTTACCGTGCTGTTATAAGTACTCTTTCTCTCTCTCCCCTCCCCTCCCCCCCCCCCTCTCTCTCTCTCTCTCTCTCTCTCTCTCTCTCTCTGCTCACTTATAAATAGTCTTGCCAACCATTAGAAAATGGCTTTTCACTCAATCCATTACCAAGTATACAACCCTTCTTTCTACTAGTAGTAAATGGCCCGTCTCTATATTCATTAGTAAATGGTTCTTCCTTTTATTCATTAGTAAATGGCTCTTTTGTCTATGTTGTAGTAAATGGTCAATCTCTTTATTCATTGGCAAATGTTCCTTCTCTCTATTCAATGGTAAATAATTCCCTTTATTTATTAGTAAATCGCCCTTCTCTCTATGACTTAGTATTCATTAGTAAATGGTTCTTCTATTTATTAGTAAAGGGCCCTTCTGTCTATGACTTAGCATTCATTAGTTCTTCTATTTATTAGTCAAGGGCCCATCTCTTTATTCATAAGTATTCATTATTCTGCTTTCCAGTCATAAGTAAATGGGCCTACTTTCTGGAACAGATCCGCCCCCCCCCTTTTTTCTTCCATCAGTAAATAGTGTCATTTACTTCATTTAAAAATTAAATCAAGGAATTCTTTTTTTCCCCCTTTAAATGGCTCTTTATTTTCAACAGAGGCGCCGGTATGTGTTAACCGGCGAACCTAGTTCGTATCCACTTCTGATTCTGAAGACCCTAGCGAATGAAGTGAATGGTCCTGCTTCAAGATTCCATTAGATGTGGGCCATGGTCTCCACCCATTTGTTAATGAATCTCAGCTTCTTCCACATTGCAGTGGCGAAGCTAGGAATTCGCCATGATTTGGGGGCCCCTGGGGGCTTGACCTGTTTGGGGGCCCCTGCATTTTGCCTAGTATTTGATATTTAATGTAAAAAGCAATTTCGAACACTTATTCCCCCCCCCCTCTTTCAAGTGGGGCCCGGGGGGATTTTCAAATTCTCCCCCCTCCCCCCCCCCCTCAAACCTTAGCTACGCCACTGCCCCACTCTGAAAAGAATGAAACATGTATAGAAGCATCCCATTCTTGGTCCATCACTAATGGAGCTAGATCTAACTTGACAAGGGACGATACTCGAATGTGCGCAAAATGTAGGAGAGGTAGAGAGGTCTTTGAATAAACAGTGTTTCGTCTAGTGCTATTTGATACGTCGTATTGGGCTCCCTGGTCTGGGATGTAGTCCAAAGTTTGACCGAGAAGGAATGGACAATCCCCAGGGGTATTATCGATGTCTTCATCTAATTGTATGAGTGAACAAGTCACGCTAAGAGGGAGGAGGGGAAGATAGAGAAAGACCTCCCTGCTCAAAGAACTCCCTGCTCTATAACCTAATAGATAGAACTCTTGAATTTTTTATCGGGAATTTCTTTTTTTTTTTCTTTCTGTCTTTAAATCGAGGATGGTATTTTTGGGGGAATCAGGGCGTCCACAGCTGGGTTTTATTTAAACTAGATCTGGGTATTTTTTATTTTTTTTTTTAAATCGTGTTTTTACGGTGTTTAATAATTTGCTACAAATCTTATTTAATTGTGTCTCAAATATAAGTGGCAGTCACTTAAATATTTGGTTTAAATATAAGGTCGTTGTGTTTGTGTGTGCTAAAAATAGTCTCAGTTGTAGGCGTAGATACTTTTTTTGTGTGAGAGAAAGAAGTGGAGAAAATGTGTGTGACAGAGAGAGAGAGAAACTTATAGAGAGATGGATAAAGTTAGAGAGAGAGAGAGAGAGAAAGTTATAGAGAGATGGAGAGAGTTAGAGAGAGAGAGAGAGAAAGTTATAGAGAGATGGAGAGAGTTAAAGATTGAGATAGAGAGAGAAATAGAGAGAAAATTTGGAAGAGGAAATAAAATTTGAAAGAAAGTATGTGTCAGAGAAAGACAGAGAGGGAAAGTGTGTGAGAGAGATAAAAGAGAGAGGGAAGTGAGAAAAAGAAAGAGCACGAGAGAGAGAGAGAGAGGCAAATAGCATTTAATCATGTCAAGATATGAAATCTTTTAGCCTGGGCAAAGGTTTTCCCCTACTTAAAAGTGTTCGAAATTCGAACCTCCCTCGCTCTCCCCCCCCCCCCCTTTTTTAATGAAAAAAAAAGGTATACTCTGACTGTCACAGAAAGTGCCTGCTATTAATTCCTCTAAATGAACGCCCCGCTAATGTAGTTATCACGATGTCCAAGACATGATGGCCGTGTCATAAATCATTAACTGCAGTTGCTAATTAGTCTTGAAATAGTCTAGAAAAAAAAAGGGGGGGGGAAATAAAAAGGCATCTTCGAAAACTAACATTTTCTTTCCGAATTAATTCATAATTTTCTGTTTCTGTTGTTTTTTTTTACATAAGTAAAGCCATTTTATGACACTTATACGGTGTGGGGATTTTGCAAAGCAACAAACCTTTTTTTTTTATTTTCCATAGTAATTTATTACATATTTTCTACGGTAATATGCATTTGGTTAGATAGATAGATAGATAGATAGATAGATAGATAGATAGATAGATAGATAGATAGATAGATAGATAGATAGATAGATAGATAGATAGATAGATAGATAGATAGATAGATAGATAGATAGATAGATAGATAGATAGATAGATAGATAGATAGATAGATAGATAGATAGATAGATAGATAGATAGATAGATAGATAGATAGATAGATAGATAGATAGATAGATAGATAGATAGATAGATAGATAGATAGATAGATAGATAGATAGATAGATAGATAGATAGATAGATAGATAGATAGATAGATAGATAGATAGATAGATAGATAGATAGATAGATAGATAGATAGATAGATAGATAGATAGATAGATAGATAGATAGATAGATAGATAGATAGATAGATAGATAGATAGATAGATAGATAGATAGATAGATAGATAGATAGATAGATAGATAGATAGATAGATAGATAGATAGATAGATAGATAGATAGATAGATAGATAGATAGATAGATAGATAGATAGATAGATAGATAGATAGATAGATAGATAGATAGATAGATAGATAGATAGATAGATAGATAGATAGATAGATAGATAGATAGATAGATAGATAGATAGATAGATAGATAGATAGATAGATAGATAGATAGATAGATAGATAGATAGATAGATAGATAGATAGATAGATAGATAGATAGATAGATAGATAGATAGATTAGGCAGACAGACAGATTAATACTTATAGATTATTATTATTCTATTATTATTATTATTATTATGTTAGAAACGAACGAGTATTCATTCGCTGGCACTGCTAGGGTCGAGTTTTGAGAAACAAAATTCACTGTAGTCCCTTTATCAGTTTCCCGTTGTTATTATTATTATTATTATTATTATTATTATTATTATTATTATAAAAGAGCGAGTAGTCATTCTCTGGCGAAGCCAGGGTCGAGTTTCGCTAAAGAGAAACAAAATTCATCGTAGTCCCTTTATCAGTTTCCACCGATGAATTTTCTGGTGATGTGGCAGGTCTGCAGAAGTACCGCCCTCTGACAGGCAACGAGAGTGTTCCTAGGAATGCCAAGGGCCTTGAAGGTATCTGTGAGGTCAGTTGTTATTATTCCCTCGGTTTATATGACAATGGGGTATATTGTTATTTTAGATAATTTCCATAAACGCCTTATCTCCAAGCCAAGGTTCCCATATTTTCTTTGTTTTTCCAGCTCAGTTTTTTTTTTTAAATTATGAGACAGTGGTACGGCGATGTCAATAATGGTAGCGGCCTTTTCTTTTTTATCGATGAGCAGTAAATCAGGGCGATTAAAATCTACCGTTTTGTCAATCAAAATAGGCCTATCCCAGTAGAGTAGATGATCCGTAGACTCGAGAACCTCTTGTGGTGAGTATTTGTAATATGGAGGATTATCCTTACCAATCAAATAGTGTGTCAAAGCCAAGTGCTGGTGTATTTGCTTTGCAACTTGGTTATGGCGACCTAGGTAGGCAGATTCCGATAGGGCTGAACATCCCGCCATTATGTGTTCAATTGACTCACCCACATTTCCACATTTTTATTATTATTATTATTATTATTAGATCAGTATACATGTGTGCATCTGACAACATACATTTTCAAAATAACTCAAAAAAACTTTTCTTTGATACACGGGGGACCTTGTAAATTTGTAAATCAGCCAAGCAGGAACTCATCCTCAGAACGAGGCTGTCACAGCACATAAGGATGCAGGCTAGTCATGCGTAATGTCACACAGACACACACAACAAAAGTTGTCTGTTTTGAGATTATGTTTTCTAATCTGACCTGCACTGCAACAAAAACAGCCGCATGTCTTCCATTAAAGTGACGGTTTAACACAAAAGGATGCTATAATTTCTTCGATAAATGTACTATTTCTTGCTTTAAGTTCGTATCTGATCCAGTTGTTTCCACCCATTTCGCGGCTTATCCTATACTCTTAAGCGAGCAATTCTTGTATGTATGTATGTATGTATATATATTTATATATATATAAATTTTATTTCGAAAACGGCTCTAACGATTTTCTTTAAAAGTTCACGGTATGCGCATAATAGTGAGAAAAAAATTCTCAACTCATTGGCCACATCGGGAAAACTCGAGGTCGACCGTTATATCGGTTTGAAAATGCCTCATTATCGAAAAATTAATTTTGGCTAGAATGTTTTATAAATGAAAATTTTCCGTGACGTGAACGGGAAAAACGCTGCCTACGTCACTAGGCTTACCGCAGTACACTAAAATATTTCTTTGCAAACAAGAACGAGTTTTAAAGAATCAATAGACCTAATTAAACATTTGCACACCATCTTACTGTAGATTGATTTATTATAGAACTATGAAAGAGAAGTAATGAAATTAAATGTGCCAATGCACGATTAGTTATTGTGTTTTGAAGGCTTTATAAATTGATAACACTTTAATTGCCTAGAGCGGTGTAGATACCTTGTACTTTGTTGTTTATTTTGCTGGTGACCTTCAGCTGCTCTATTTCAGCTAAAGCAAGTTGGCGCCTAAACTGGTCTTTTAAGCGTTTCGGTATTACGTCGTATACTTTTTAAGCTCACCAAAGAAGACTGCCTTTGGCATGCGTTCGTCTGAGATTCGTCTTCCATACAGGATACCGCTCTGTCCAGCGTAACTGACGGACTTAAAGAATTACCTCTATTCAAAGCCCCGGATACACATTTGAGACCAAAGAAAATCTGCTGCCGAGAACAGAGGCAGACGCGAAAAGAAAATCTTAATCGACCACTGTTTGACAATGGTTATGCTTGCCCTGGATGTGGCAAAATTTGTAGGTCACAGCAGGGGCTGCGTAGCCACGGGAAATACTGCAATCCTCATTAATCTTAGGAATCGAAGACAAGCCTTATTATTATTTTTTTCGGTACGTGACGTTTTGGCGCCGCCGTTTTGGCGACGCCGTTTTGGCCCCGCCGTTTTGGCGACGGGACGTTTTGGCGCGAGCCGTTTTGGCGACGGGACGTTTTGGCGCGAGATATCATTTGACGATAATTTAATAAGCACGTAAATTTTATAATAATGTTTATTTCACTCTACCATAATATTGTATGTATAGTATAAATTCTCGCACCGTTCAGCGAATTTTATTTTTTTTTAATTTTAAAGGTTTTGCTTATTTCATGAATATAGGCCTATAATAAGTCAGATTCCTGAATGGTAATGACATGCTATATGTGAGTTCTGCTAATCGCACTGGATGACATTTTTGGATTTCTTTCCAAAAGAATTTGTTTTTTATTTGACATTAGTGTAATATACGAATTAGCTAAGTGTCACACTTAAATATAACAAAAACCATGTTAACATCTAAAGCTCTATTACGCTGAATGATGACAATAACTCCACACATAGTAAAGATCAAGACACGGAATGTGGTCAGTACAAAATCTAACGTGAATCCACCAATGTAAACATTACATTTAGTACGTGAAAACACGTAACACAAACACTCATGCAAAACATAGATATGAATAATTCTTTTAAAAGAATTAATACAATAAACGTACATAATGTATATCGCGCCAAAACGTCCCGTCGCCAAAACGGCTGGCGCCAAAACGACCTTCGCGCCAAAACGGCGGGGCCAAAACGGCGTCGCCAAAACGGCGGCGCCAAAACGTCCTGCTTCGTATTTTTTTTGCTGTTGAATTATTACCATAAGTTCGTGCTTTGTGTCTACTGTCCCGTACCAAAACAAAGGAAATGGTCATAACAAAGCTTCTCTACGCCTTACGTGCTCACACTGAACATGATATCTAGCCAGCGGCCAACGAGTTTGCGTACGCTGCAGCCTCTTTTTATTTAACTATACACCTCGGTAAAAAGCTTGGGGTTAGGGCTTGGAGATGGAAGGCCCAGTTGAGATCTGAATGGAGGGATGTGTATAAGCAAGCCATATCCCTCCACGGGCTGTAGCACCACTGGGATGGATGGATGGTATGAACTTCTTATAGTCCAACAGTCAGGCTGGGCAGGCACGTATCCCGTATGGGTAACGAGCATATTGTTTGGCGTAACAGAGGTGTCCCATGGAAACGTTTCTTTAGAAAACTAATGCAATGATTTAAGTCTATTAAGAAAAAATGCGCCATTTTACTTTGTCACAAAGTGCCTGTTTTACCCTATAACGTAGAGATTTGCGTCACTTGATGTTTCGTACTAAAGGCATAATGAATATACTAATTCCATAATTAAATGTCTGAACGCAACCATCTAAGAAGTTACACTGCAAAGACTTTCTTCTAAGCCAGTAATAGTAGACCTACAATAGTTTTGCACAAAAAATGGATTGTAAAACTATAAGACGGATGTGAGCTGTGGTTTGTCTAGACTATAGAAGGACTTAAGAGACTTTATATTTAATCGCCATGTATAATTACATTTAGAACTAACAGAACACTAAATGTAACTCTTCAGATTAGTAGTATTTATATGATCGTTCATTTTCGTAATTACAAAAATATTCCCAAAATGACTTAGGAAATTATTTAACCGAGCTAGGATCGGTCATCCAGGTACTTGAACATTAGCGCAGTAATATGTATTTCTTGTGTCTGTGTCTGCGTGCGTAGGCAGTTCGGTGCAGCAAAGTACAGAAGGAAACAGCAACTTGTCGAGATGGCTGAAGAAACAGCCTGACGCACGAGGAGCAGGAGGACACCTCGGACAATCTGGCACACACAGACACCAGCAGATAATATGGCCAGATATTTGTCCCCTCTGGCTTGCAATTTCCTGTCGCCAAAATCAGTCAACTCCGTGATTGTGTGAGGCCAAATTGTCTCTCGCTATGCAATCTGCCACTTCTTCTATTATGCGTTTCTTCGCTTTGCTGCTCCTCTCGCCCCCCCCCCCCCCAATGTTCCCACCTATCCTGGCAGTTCCCTTCTTCCCCCGCCCCCCCCCCCCCAATTCTCTTCTCAGTTTCTCTGTCTGCATAACTGGAAATGAGGAAATAAGCATGCAAAAGGGATTCTCTTTTGTGCGTGTATGTGTGTGCTACAAGGATTTATATGAGGGCAGAGCGGAGTTGGGCTTTTTTTAGTTTAGAAAGGGGGGGGAGGGGAATGGGTTAAGGTCGAGAACGGGGGTAGATTGGGGGAGGCTCTGAAGATTGACTTCTTCTGCTGCATTTCTGTCTTCCGGTTTAGATTAATACAGACATTTGCATTTTGTGTTGTTGGTGTTGCAATGTTGATGAATTTGTTGCTGTGGCGTTGCCATGGTGACGCCATTGTTTTCTGTAACGTGCCGCTGTGGATTTGTTTCTTTTTTTTTTTTAAATCACGATGTGTGTTTGTGTGTGTGTGTTTTGTCAGATACATGAAAACAAACTGCTTGTTATAGCAACCGAGGCCTGTGGGAGTTTGTATGCACGTGACACAGAGGTTTTTATTGACAAGAGAAACAAGAAACTAAGTAAAGTGTTCTATTCAACATTGGAAATAATGTATATAATTAAAATTCTATGATATATATTATTATATATGCCCAACCTGCGATCGCAGCTGTGTATCAAGGATTGGCCTCTTTAGTCACACAAGAAGTTGCAAAGGGAAAAGATCGTCTCTCGAGACGTAAAATGCCATATATATATATATATATATATATATATATATATATATATATATATATATATATATATATATATATATATATATTCAAGGGCCCTGACTGACTGACCCTTCATTCATCACTAATTGTCCCACTAGGGATGGGCAAAACAAATATGAAAATTTAACCTATTATTACTTACATTGCGCTTAGAATAACTAGTCGCCTTTCACGTTCGAAGCTGCAGAGGTTGATTTCCTTAAAACGATTCCCCCCCCCCCCCTTTCCCGCAGTTTCTTAAGATATTTGGTCTGATTTTAGCATTTATTCATGCAGTCTCAAGATTTATGTCCCTGATTTTAGTATTTATTTATGAATTCTCAAGATATATGTCCCTGATTTTAGCATTTATTTATGCATTCTCAAGATTTATGCCCCTGGGTTTAGCATTTATTCAGGCAGTCTCAAGATTTATGCCCCTTATTTTAGCATTTATTATTGCAGTCTCAAGATATTTGCCCCTGATTTTAGCATTTATTCATGCAGTCTCAAGATATATGCACCTGATTTTAGCATTTATTCATGCAGTCATAAGATATATGCCCCTGATTTTAGCATTTATTCATGCAGTCACAAGACATATGCCCCTGACTTAAGCATTTATTCATGCAGTCACAAGATATATGCACCTGATTTTAGCATTTATTCACGCAGTCACAAGATATATGCCCCTGATTTTAGCATTTATTCATGCAGTCTCAAGATATATGCCCCTGATTTTAGCATCTATTCATGCAGTCACAAGATATATGCCCCTGATTTTAGCATTTATTCATGCAGTCTCAAGATTTATGCCCCTAAGTTTAGCATTTATTCATGCATTCTCAAGATATATGCCCCTGAGATTAGCATTTATTCATGCATTCTCAAGATATATGCCCCTGAGTTTAGCATTTATTCATGCATTCTCAAGATATATGCACCTGATTTTAGCATTTATTCATGCAGTCTCAAGATATATGCCTCTGAGTTTAGCATTTATTCATGCATTCTCAAGATATATGCCCCTGAGTTTAGCATTTATTCATGCATTCTCAAGATATATGCCCCTGAGTTTAGCATTTATTCATGCATTCTCAAGATATATGCCCCTGAGTTTAGCATTTATTCATGCATTCTCAAGATATATGCCCCTGAGTTTACCATTTATTCATGCATTCTCAAGATATATGCCCCTGAGTTTAGCATTTATTCATGCATTCTCAAGATATATGCCCCTGAGTTTAGCGGTTCTTCTCCTTATATCTTTTTTGTTGTTGTTTTTTTAAGATTCTTTTATATTTTTGCTTGTTTTAGTAACCTTTTTAAGACCTTAGGATCCATTGGGCACTTTTCTCCAGGTACTCATCAGAGTTTGGTGGACTTAAAAAGTGGGGTGTTCTAAAAACCCCCGAAATTAAAGCGCTTTACCATTCAGCCACCAAGCCCCTACCTATTTGAACACAGTTGACTTCCTTGTAAACGACCAGCTCATCTTAAACTCTTAGCCAAAATGTTTTATTAAAGCAACACATTCAACTTTAGACCAAGAGCTGGATTAAATGCGGCACCCCATTCTCAAATATTTTTATACTTCGGCCCTCGATAGAAAAAAGGTTGCCTTCCCTCCTTAAGTCTATACTAGACTCTGTCTTTGCGTTTGTTTCTTGTGTTGTGTTGTTGTCTTTTTCTGTTTGTTTCTATCATATCAGAAACTAATGCCAAATGTGATACTTTCTGACGTTTAAAATCAACGTCTTAGAAATTGATGTGGAATCTAGATGTCAAGCAATGTCTCGAGTGACTGCAGTTTTGAACACCTCGTGGGGGCTGGGGAAAAAAAAGGAAAGTTACTCAAGCTTTTGTTTTTAATTTGGCTTTATTTACCAAATGGAGGCGCGGTGGCTGAGTTGTCTGGTCGTGTGGTTTGTGCGCTGGACTGTCGTTCGTATTTATCGATGGTCGAGGGTTCAAATCCTGCCCGCTCCCATCCCCCGTCGTCCTGCGGGAGGTTTGGACTAGGAAGTAAACTATCTTCAACTCTGAAGGAACATCCGAAACTTGTAAAACATTTTACAAACATCAAGCGCTTGGCTTCCGAACCTGAGGTCCTGGGTTCGAATCTAGGTGAAGATTGGGATTTTGAATTTTGGGATTTTCGGGGCGCTCCCGAGTCCACCTAACTCTAATGGGTACCTGACTTTAATGGGGGAAAGTAAAGGCGACTGGTCTTTGTGCTGGCCACATGACACCCTGCTTGTTAACCGTTAACCTTAACATCATCTGCCCTATAGACCGTTTTTTTTTTTTTTTTTTTTGCTTTTTTACTTACCAATTAGGCCTATTCCCTGGTGTTAAAAGGGGTAAAATAGTGAAGGTTACAATAATTTATTTTTTATATTAACTCTCTCTGTCTGTCTGACTGTATGTCTGGTAAAAAGTTGGAAAATTTAATTTCTCCCACTTCCCATTCTCGGATCAAGTTGAAACTTTGCACGATTATTTATTGTACCTGACAAATCATGAATCAATTAAATTACCAATTATTTATTACCCTATCTGGTAATTAATTATTTTGTTTGGTATTGAAATAATTGGAATAAATGCTACTTAATGAGAGATGTGGATGTTTATATGGATTCATTCCCCCTATTATGTTTTCATCACGTCTTTACTCCCACTTCCCATTCTCGGATCAAGTTGAAATTTGTGCAGTTATTCATAGTCGATGACACTACACTAAGTATTTTTAAAAAAAATTAACTAATTAGTTAATAAATTGTTAGTAGTTAATTTATTTTGTTTTATATAGCAGAAAGGGAGTTTAAACCTGCCATTTTGAGATAAACAGCGGTAATAAGCGGTTCTTTCCTTAGATATGCTTTGATAATACTAAAATAATTTTTATTTCTTTTTTTCTGGTTTAAAGGGACTATTTTGAAACGCCCCAGTACTTCAGGTCAACGCCTTCCCTTCATGCATGTCATTTTGTTTTTAGACTACCAGATACTTTGTGCTGATTATATCTGGACCAGACGACTGGTCAGACATGTTATTGATACTATTGTCTGGTCATATTGTACGACGGACCCGGTCCTGGTCCGCGAGAAAGAATTATGATCTAATTTATGCTGCGACCGAATACAGGGCCAGAGCATGGACAGGAGTCTGGCATTTCAGCGGCGAGACATTCATTTCACCCCCCCCCCGCCCCCCCCCCCTCGCTTCCAGTATGCCTTTTCTCTTTTAATGCCATATTCGCCCGCCCCCCCCCCCCAACTCCCGTCAATGACAATGTTCAGGGCAAGGGAGTTACGTTTCATCTCCAGAATTAATCTTGATTCAGCGTGTCCGATAAACAAGTCCATTGGTCAGTGTCAAGTCCAGTGGATCATCCATACTTCACTGGGATGCAGGGAACAAGGGTCTACGTTTTGCGGTACTTCTGTTGTCCCACACAAATCACACACACACTCACACACACACACTAAACATACATACCGGGGTATAAAATAAATACGACAGCTGTTATGTTTCCTCAAAGCAATGCTTGAAAACTCTTAGACATATAATTAATAGAACTTTTCAATCGTATTAATTATAATATGCTTATATGGTTTTAGGACTTGTATAAATATGAGACATGTTGGGGGGGGGGGGGTCTTTAGCAGCCAGATATGTACAGGCCTATTAGCTCATTGAAGAGATTGGTTCAACAACTATTTGAAACACAACATCAAGCGAAATTTGTGTATCAAATGTGGGTGACTGCCTGGGGGTGTGATATGCGCTCTCGACTAACGTCTCTGTGGTACCGGGTTCGAACCTTTCCCGCCCCGGGAAGCTTGGGTTAGGATGTAATCTTCTTCAGTTCTGTTGGAACATCCCAAAAACAGATACAACAATTTTGTGTGTGTGTGCCGTATCTCACTAACTATTGTAAAACACTACCGGCATGTAGGTTTATTTTTTAAATATTTATTGATGATTTATTCGCTACGTAGTTATAACATCTAAACAGATGTTGACTCTTTTACTACCTTTCTCCATCTTTCTTTTGTCCTCTGAGAAGGCGATGCCGGAACAATTTTTGATGTCATTTACCAATCTTCTGGTTTGTTCACTAATCATTTAATGAACAAAAAAAAAAAAGGACTTTGAAATAATATTTTTCGAAATCGTTCCGTTAAAATGATGTCCGACACCATTACAGTTTGTTAAATACTTCTTGGCCTGTACTTAGTATGTTGAACCATTGGGGCACCACGCATGATCTGTCGACCGTCTCTCTGCTTTCCTCTCTGTCTTTTGCCAGGATTAGAGTCTATTTAATTGACATGCCCGTCCATCTCCTTGAGGTTGTATTCCCATAGCGTCTTTTGTCTGCCTATCCTTCTGTTTCCTGGTACTGTTCCCTGCAGATCGAGCTTTACGAGCCCTTTCTCGTTATATGTTTGCTCTTCAATTGCTTACTTGTATACTTTGAGTTTTCTTTAGAATGTCTTATTAATGTTTGCCTATCCTTCTGTTTCCTGGTACTGTTCCCTGCAGAACGGTTTTCTTGAGCCCTTTCTTGTTATATGTATGAACTTCAATTGCTTATTTGTATGCTTTGAGTTTTCTATAGAATGTCTCATGACTGTTATAATAACTTAGCTGTTCTTCTCACACAGGTGGTCTTAGTACGCTGGAACGAACCTTACCAAAAGCTAGCCACCTGCGACTCCAGGGGCGTCATCTTTGTGTGGATCAAGCACGAAGGTCGCTGGTCGATCGAGTTGATTAATGACAGGAACAGCCAGGTAGGTTTTGTTTGTAGACCTGCGTGGATATGAGAGATACTGCTTATATGAAGTGTGTCTGTATAGAATGGCTGGAATGATGTAATGGCATGAATTTGAAAGCTTGCTATTTTTAGAAAATGAGAGAATAGTTTATTTTTAAACTTTGTGGGCGGCGCTTACAGATTGGAAAAGGAAAAAATCTCTTTCTCTCTCTTTCTCTCTCTCTCTCTCTCTCTTTCTCTTTCTATGGACAAGGATAAGGACAAAAAGGGATTCATATGGGGTCGTGGTGTTGACGCTCGTTGACCTGTAGCCCCAAACTGCTGGTAAACAACTAGACCGCTATAGGCGTATTATATCTTAACTTATAAAAACCTGAATAAATTCTATGTGAACTAAACTAAATATGGCGGCGCGGTGGTTGAGCGGTAAAGCGCTTGGCTTCTTAAACAGGGTTCCTGGGTTCGAATCCTAGTGAAGACTGGGATTTCGGGTACTTTGGTCGCCTTTGAGTCCACCGAGCTCTAATGTGTACCTGACATCAGTAGGGGAAAAGTAAACGCGGTTGGTCGTTGTGCTGGCCACATGACACCCTCGTTCACCGTAGGCCACAGAAACAGATGACCTTTACATCATCTGCCCTATACACCACAAGGTCTGAAAGGGGAACTTTTTTTTTAAAACTAAATAGAACTTTTATGACAATCTATAAACAAATTCAACCTGAGATGAAACAAAAGTATAATTTAAAACAAATCTAACTCACGATAACAACACGTCTTTACTCCCTGGCTTCCTGAAGTCATCTCACGTACCCAAGACGTCTTCATTGCCGCTTCTTGCATCATTCACACTGCATTGCCACCAACCAATCCCTGAATCCACCCTAATGGGTAGCTGACTTCCGTTGGGGAAAGTAAAGGCGGCTGGTCGTTGTGCTGGCCACATGACACCCTGCTCGTTAACTGTTGGCCAAAGAAACAGACGACCTTAGCATCATCTGCCCCTGTAGATCTCAAGGTCTGAAAGGGGGGGGGGGACTTTTACTGAAATTAATCGCACTCTGAAATAGAGTTTGTTCCTTAGCGTTTCTATCTGAGTTCAGATAAAGTGATACTTTGTATGTGGAGCGAAAAGAAATGGATGGAATGTTTTAAGGGTTCGGACTTACGAGCGAGAGAGAGAGAAAGAGACAGAGACAGAGAAAGAGAGAGAGAGAGACGGAGAAAGAGAGAAAGAGAGAGACAGAGATGGAGAGAGAGAGAGAGACGGAGAGAGAGAGAGACAGAGAGAGAGAGAGAGACAGAGAGAGAGATAGAGAGAGACAGGGAGAGAGAGAGATAGAGAGAGACGGAGAGAGAGAGACAGAGAGAGAGAGAGACAGAGAGAGATAGAGAGAGATAGAGAGAGACGGAGAGAGAGAGACAGAGAGAGAGACGGAGAGAGAGAGAGAGGGAGACTGAGAGAGAGAGATAGAGAGAGACCGAGAGAGAGAGAGACGGAGAGAGAGAGAGAGAGAGAGAGAGAGACGGAGAGAGAGAGAGATAGAGAGAGAGACGGAGAGAGAGAGACAGAGAGACAGAGAGATGGAGAGAGAGAGATGGAGAGAGAGAGAGACAGAGAGAGAGAGAGAGATGGAGAGAGAGAGATAGAGAGAGACGGAAAGAGAGAGATGGAGAGAGAGAGAGAGACGGAGAGAGAGAGATAGAGAGAGATGGAGAGAGAGAGAGACAGAGAGAGAGAGATGTGAATAAAAGACAACAAAATCGTGATCATCGATTTTCCAGACAACATAATTGCATGCGCTGATGAATTACTGTGACAAAATATTGCCCTTTGATGTCCATCAGATTTGTTGACCATTAGACCTGCTTATCATCATGCATGCTACCATTAGACAGGATGACCATTAGATATGTTGACCATTAAGCACCTGCAAACTGGATGAAAGAATATAGATTTGAAAAAAAAAAAGTTATGTTTTTAGAATTCATTATCTTGAAGTGCCGGATGAATGTACTTTAGCACCTACGCATGCGCACAGACAAATTTTCATACATTTAGAGTGCATCTTAAGGTTGCAACTGAGAAGCCAAAGGGGGGGAAAAATGGTCCAATATTTTCTTTGTTTAGAAACTAGACTTTTTTGTAGTCTGGACACCAGTTTCTTTGATTGATCTCTCGAGATGCAGCTCGCTCAGTGCCTGGAATACACAATGGCGTGCTCTTTTAAAAAGTCAATTTCAGATTTTAGAATTCTTTTGAAATTGGTAGATTGATCTTTTGTTGTTTTTTTGTTTTTGTTTTGTTCTCTCGTCTCTCTTTCTAGTTCTCTCTCTCTATCTCCTCCTCCTCTTTAACTCTCTTCCACTCTTTTTCTTTGTAATCAATGTCCCTCACAGTCTCCCTCTGTATTTTGTTCTTTCTTTTTCACTCATTCTCTCTTTCCCCTTTCTCTATCATTCTTTTTATCTCTCCACTTCTCTGTCTCTTTATTTCTCTGTCTTTATCTTTCTATTTTGTTTTCTTTCTGTCTCTCTCTCTCTGTCTCTCTCTCTCTGTCTCTCTCTCTCTGTGTCTGTCTGTCTCTCTCTGTCTGTCTGTCTCTCTCTCTCTCTGTCTCTCTCTCTCTGTCTGTCTCTCTCTCTCTGTCTCTCTCTCTGTGTCTCTCTCTGTCTCTCTCTGTCTCTCTCTCTCTGTGTCTCTCTCTCTGTCTCTCTCTCTCTGTGTCTCTCTCTGTGTCTGTCTCTTTCTTATTCTCTCACGAGAAACAGTTAAGGTAAAAACAATCGAATTGTTAAAAAAAAAAAAATAAAAAAAAAAGCTTATCTAAGGGAAAGTACTCCACATTTACAACTGTATTTCTCAGTAGTGTAAAATTTATTTACCTTTTTCGATCTCAGTCAATAGAATTAATTACCTATAATAAATACACTTATTATAAAAAAAAAATTAAATTGATTCATGCTTTGTTAGGTACCAGTACAATAGATAATTGTGTTGAGTTCCAACTTAGTCCAAGACTGGGAGGTGGGAGAGATAATGTGTACAAAATGTGTACCAGACAGACAGAGTTGATAACAGCTTGTAATAAATAAACATCTTCCTCCCGTCATGCTTATGAAGTCTGTGGTGTAGCAGTGGTAAAACATCCTCGTGTGGTGTAGCAGTGGTAGACAAATAATAGCCAGACATCCTCGGTAATGATAATCATCAATTGGAACCTCAAGGGAGTTATGACCCTTTGCTGGAACTTAAACGAGTTATACGCTAACTAGTGATCAAAATACCACCGTGACCAGGGAGTGCATTTTACAAAGCTTATATCAGCTCTACTCTGTCTGTCTGTCTGGATGGATGGATGGAATCTTGTACACGATATATTTCCCAATTTCCTTTTTTTTTCGGATCAAGTTAAAACTTCGAACTTTTATTCATTGCCCCCAACAAAACATGAATCAATCGAAAAACCGACCAATTACTTTACCAATTAATCATAATTGACTGATTTCGTAACATGTTTAGACAGTACTAGCGTAGGGGAGATAATCCTTGTGTAGAGAATTAGGTCGTCTTCTAAAAAATTGAAACTAACAATAGATAACTCTTAAAACCTATTTTCGTAAGCATTTGGCTGCCTGAGTGGCTAGTGCGTTGATGTGAAGAGCTGGAGCCCTCCAGTTCGAAGTCAAGCCATTTTACTTTTTAAAAAAAAATATTTTGAACAAGCCATGACGAAAACGTTGAACCCCTTCTTCCCTCCCCCTCTACCGGTCAACTGGTCAACAAAAATGTTTGGACCAGAGCACGATGAATAAGCTGAAAACAGAAAATTGCGTTAAAAAAAAAAAAAAATGGTCCAAATATTTCCAATCGCACAGATGTATTATTGTTAGTCTTGATCGAGTACAAATTTAGAACGCGATAGAGTCAAAGTAAATGTGTACTATTGCACTTAATATAAGGTGTGGATGGGGGGCCGGGGATAAGTATTTTTTTTTATTTCATTTGTTTTGTTCTTGATTTTCATTGCAAAGTTTCAATTTTTTTTGTGCAAAGTTTCAATTTTTTTTTATTTTTTTTTTTTGCAAAGTTTCAATTTTTTTTTATTTTTTTTTGCAAAGTTTCAATTTTTTTTTTTTTTTTTTTTTTTTGCAAAGTTTAAGTTTTTTTTCATTGCAAAGATTAAGTTTAAGTTTTTTTTCGTTGCAAAGTTTCATTTTTTTTTCATTGCAAAGTTTAAATTTTCTTTCATTCCTAAGTTTAAATTTTTTAATTGCAAAGTTTTAAAATATATTTCATTGCTAAGTTTAAATATGTGGAAAGGGGGGGGGGTAAGTATTTTTTTTATTTCACTTGTTTAGCTCTTGATTTTCATTGCAAAGTTTCAATTTTTTTTTCATTGCAAAGCTTAACTTTTTTTTTTTCAAAGTCTTAAATTTTTTTGCCTTGCAAAGTTTCAATGTATAGCACTGCAGAGTTACTGTCTCACATATCAATGTCTTGTGCTGGGCAATGTGATTAGCACTTGGCACATCGCTGGGCTTGTGTGTGTGTGTGGGGGGGGGGTACGTATTGATCCTTTGAAAACTAAGCATGAATCTCTCGCATCATTGACGTGTGGACGACCTGAGGAATACAAAGAAATAAAATACCTTGCAAAGAATGACTTTGTCCTGGCCAGCACTGTCACACTTTTTTTAAAAAGTTGGATCGGAATGCGCTAAAGTAACAAAATAAATTAGATGCGAAGCGAATTAGGCGATTCATGGAGTACAGATTACTTAATCACTCACGCTTACCCACACACACACAAACACACACACACAAAAGGAAGAATTAGGAAATGTGCTGTTGCTTCTCAGGTTTAATTAAACAATTTCAAAATTTTAAGATTATTTCTTTTCCTTTTCTTTTAATGTATAAAATACTAGCCTGCCGTTACCCGCGGCCAAGTCAGGATGTCTAAATTCGCAGATATAAGGAACGAATTTATGTAAAAATGCTTTTAAAACACAAAATTGAAGGTTAATTTTAGTACGTAATGAAATCAATAGACTATATTTTGTATTTTCATGTGTCAAAGTAAAACATTATATGTGCAAAGTGTAGTTCTTAAAATTAGATCTAGATCTAAATCCTTTCGATCTTTTCTCATGTCAACATTGTAAACAAAGCCTAGATCCATATAATACTATAGCTTTAATAGAGTCGGTCAACTTTTTTTTTTTTTTGAGGGTCTTAAGTTTATTTTGGGGCTGCAATACATACACTAAGGTCTAAGTTAGTACCCAAGGAACATTTCTGCCAAGTTTTATCAAGATTGGTCAAGCGGTTTTGATTTCTATTCATAACGTATATTCGCCTCACATTCTACTTTATAAAGTAGATATTTAGTCTGATTGAAAAGAAAAAAAAAGGAGGGTGGGGGCCTCAAATCTTTACTAGCTGCATGTAGCGAAGTGACTAGAGTTATCTCACTTAAGTCCATAGCAAACAAAAAAATATGTTGTTGATTGCCTTTATAATGAACATTTGAAGAACACTCACGCCCACCCCGCCTCCCTCCCCGAAGTGACACTCCCTTTCTCTCGTTGCTTTTTGAACTCTTCCGCCTTTGGTGTGCTACTCTTTCACTTTCCTCCTCTATAATACATCTCTCTCTCTCTCTCCCTTCCTCTCTCTCCCTCTCTCTCTCTCTCCCTCTCTCTCTTTCCCTTCCTCTCTCTCTCCCTCTCCCTCTCTCCCTCTCCCTCTCTCTCTCCCTCTCTCTCCCTCTCTCTCCCTCTCTCTCTCCATCTCTCTATCTCTCTCTCCCCCTCCCTTATTTTTTTTTCGTAAAGCTAATATCAACTCACTCTGTCTCTCTGGTATAAACTTTGTACACGTTATTTCTCCCACACCCAAATCTCCGATCAAGATGAAATTTAGCACAATTATTTCTTTTGCCTGACGACACAAGAATCTGGTTTTAAAAAAGTTAACCAATTAGTTAAATAGCTATTGCTAATGAATTATTGTTTGGTCTCTCGAACACGGGTAAGAAATGTTACTTGAATGATGTGGTGATATTCGTTGAATTAGCCCCCTTTATGCTTTAAAGTTTTAAGCTAACAAAAGATAACTATAAAACCTTTTATTTTCATAAGCACTTCGTTGGCACGGTGGTAAATGTGTTGGCTTGAGGAGGCTTTAGCCCTCGAGTTCGAATTCAGGTCGTTCACTTTTTAAAAAATAAATGCAATTAAAAAGCGATCACCCAGATACCCCATTGTTTCTACCCAACCCTTTGCAAATGGTCCAGACAAGTGATATGATCAAAGCGTATTTTGAGAAAGCTAAAAGCATGAAATTGGCTAAACAAAAACAATTGGTAAAAATATTTCTAATCGCAGAGATTTACTATTGCTAGACTAGATATATTACACATTTAATTACATGACTTATCGAAACTAATTGATACAATTACACTTAATATAAGCTTTTTTTTAAGTACGTTTTTCTTGTTTTGAGAGAGAGAGATGCACACACACAAAGAAATTCATAAGTTGCAAATGGTACAGCTTTCTCATGACTCCGCCCTACAGGCTACACTGCTCCACCCCTCTCATCTCCGCCCTCTCCATGCCTCCGCCCACTTAGCCCCACCCAAACATTCACAGCCCCACCCACACATTCACAGCCCCACCCACACGACTCCACACTATCAAAACTTTTCACAAATATCTACGCATTTTATGGCCCGTAAATCTTTTGCCAGCAGTCGATACATTGCATACATCTTAATGATTCTTCTTTTAGGCACACGCGCGCGCACGCACGGCAAACGTTACGAGAAGCAGACGACGTAGAATGGGGTCATGGAAGCCGTGGCAGCGTCTAAAGAGGTTACCCTAGTCTCTGGAGCTTCCTGATAACTCGGCCTTAATGCTAGATTGGCGGACACACAGACCAGACTTAAGTTTTTTTTATGGCATTTTTCTGAAACTTTCTTGGGTTTTTTTTTTTTTTAACGTTTGCTTGTCTTTCTTTCCGGTGATGGACGAGCTTTGCGACGCATGCGCAGTTCTTGCATTTTGGGAGTTTGAAAAAAAAGGTCGTGTTACTCCGTCAGGATTATGTCAGCGACTTCTCTCAACCTGTTAACCGCAAATTCCGTTTGTGAGTTGAGCAGACGGCGCCATGTTTGTTTTCTGTTGTTGTTTGTGTGTTGTAGTTGTTTTTTCAGTTAGATGACGTAAAGTGTGATCTTTTTTTTTTTTTATTGTTGCCTTTAATTTAGCAACTCTTTTATTTGGGGAACAGTTTGTGTGTGTTTAAGAATGTAGTCTGCCTATCAATCTTTTTCACACTTCGCTTCCTGACTATGATGAGTTATTGTTTTTTTTTTTTCTCTTTGAAATATATTATATTTCTCCAGTTTAAGACAAGTTTCATTCATTTCCATAAGAATAAAACCATGGCGAATCAAAACCTTCATATAGTATTTATTTAGAAAACAATTTACGGATAGCAAAGCAATATCATGTTATTATTATGTCCCTTGAAAAATGATTGCTTAAAAAAAAATTATAATAATATCCGTTTGTTAGTTCAGCCCGCACCCAAAAAATATAATTTTCATTAAGAATATAGGAGATCTAAGTTTGGCATTATATGTGACATTTGGCATAGAGATAAGGCGTTTCGTTTCCATTTGAATCTTAGTTGCTGTTAGAATGCCTTCGCTGGTCCGTGTCAGTTTTCAGAAGCAGGTACCGTTTGTACTCCTCCATCAGACTTGCAGCACCGGCCTGAAGGTTGACAGTGTTTTTCAGGAGTTCCCTGTCTCTGTACTTGGAGAACTGCGCGTTTGTTTCCTGATCCTTCTCGTCGCCCAGTCCAGTATCGTGATCTAGCCCAGTATCGTGATCTAGCCCAGTATCGTGATCTAGTCCATTATCGTGATCTAGTCCAGTATCGTGATCTAGCCCAGTATCGTGATCTAGTCCAGTATCGTGATCTAGTCCAGTATCGTGATCTAGCCCAGTATAGTGATCTAGCCCAGTATAGTGATCTAGCCCAGTATCGTGATCTAGTCCATTATCGTGATCCAGTCCATTATCGTGATCTAGTCCAGTATCGTGATCTAGCCCAATATAGTGATCTAGTCCATGATCGTGATCTAGTCCATGATCGTGATCTAGTCCAGTATCGTGATCTAGTCCATGATCGTGATCTAGTCCATTATCGTGATCCAGCCCAGTATCGTGATCCAGTCCATGATCGTGATCTAGTCCATGATCGTGATCTAGTCCATGATCGTGATCTAGTCCAGTATCGTGATCTAGTCCAGTATCGTGATCTAGTCCATGATCGTGATCTAGTCCATTATCGTGATCTAGTCCATGATCGTGATCTAGTCCATGATCGTGATCTTGACCTCCACCGTTCTCGAACCCATTTTCAGTTCCACCTAAGATCCAACCCTCGTGACCACCTGAGCACGCAAGTAGCGGCGGTTTAGGGCCATGAAGATCCATGTGACGTATATAACACAAACACGATTAAAAGTGGAACCCAGAGAAACCCAAGAAAAGCCAGGTGTTTTGATAGTTAAATGTTTTGAATTAGAAATTTATATATAGAAGTGGGTTGGTGGTGGGGGGGATAAAATACGTGAGAAACCGACTGTGTTAGTACTGATAGACAGGATTGGAAATAATATATTCTAAGTGGGTCTCAGAACAATCTACTTTTATCTAATCACCTCTCAGCATCGATGTGCCCTAAAACAGAGGCATGAACTCTTGCATTACAGTCTTTCTGGTTATGTAGAATCGCTATGTCATTTCTTACTCCCCCTCCCCCTCATTCTATCTCTCTCTCTCTCTCTCTCTCTACCCTCCTTTTTCTCTCTAACTCTCTCGCTCTAGTTCTCTCGTACTCTAACATTTTAAATTTCTCTCACTCTTGTCTTTTCCCATGTTTGCTTTTCCCCAATCATTTTATTCACTCAAACTCTTTCTCCCTCTCTCTCCCTCTCTCTCCATCCCTCTCTCTCTCTCTCTCTCTCTCTTTCTCTAGCATTCTCTCTGTCCATTTTTATTTTTAAAACCACCATTTTGTGTTCACCTTCTCTCTATATTGGCTTTCGGCCTCCGGGGAAATTGTCGAATTCTGAAGGTAGAAAATTGGAAGGCAATGATCTAAAGAGAAATTTATTTTTTTTTCTGTTGTTCACCCGGATGTTGGAGAGATAACCAGTGGCTAGAGGGGAGATAACTAGTGGCTAGATGGGAGATAACTAGTGGCTAGATGGGAGATAGTAGTGGCTAGATGGGAGATAACTAGTGGCTAGATGGGAGATAACTAGTGGCTAGATGGGAGATAGTAGTGGCTAGAGGGGAGATAACTAGTGGCTAGATGGGAGATAACTAGTGGCTAGATGGGAGATAGTAGTGGCTAGAGGGGAGATAACTAGTGGCTAGATGGGAGATAACTAGTGGCTAGATGGGAGATAGTAGTGGCTAGATGGGAGATAACTAGTGGCTAGATGGGAGATAACTAGTGGCTAGATGGGAGATAGTAGTGGCTAGATGGGAGATAGTAGTGGCTAGAGGGGAGATAACTAGTGGCTTGATGGGAGATAACTAGTGGCCAGATGGGAGATAGTAGTGGCTAGATGGTAGATAACTAGTGGCTAGATGGGAGATAACTAGTGGCTAGATAGGAGATAACCAGTGGCTAGATGGGAGATAACTAGTGGCTAGATATGAGATAACCAGTGGCTAGATATGAGATAACCAGTGGCTAGATGGGAGATAACCAGTGGCTAGATGGGAGATAATTAGTGGCTAGAAGGGAGATAACTAGTGGCTAGATATGAGATAACCAGTGGCTAGAAGGGAGATAACTAGTGGCTAGATATGAGGTAACCAGTGGCTAGATATGAGATAACCAGTGGCTAGATGGGAGATAACTAGTGGCTAGATGGGAGATTACTAGTGGCTAGATGTATGTATTATCTAGGATCCTTCTGCAGCATCTCAATTCCATTGCTAGGATCCTACTCTCTAGCTTTGCAGTCAGCGTCCAAGACGCAGAAGAATATAAAAATGTGGCCATGACCAGGGAGCGCATCAGTCTGATTTTGGTGCTGAGGGCTAAGCCTTTGTCTTTCCTTATTATTCTACCACTTTACAATGATACTTAATCATAATTTTACTCTTTACAACAAATAATTCTACTCTCTCATCTGTCCTTCCTCTCCGAGGACCAAGTCCTAACTGCCTTGCTACCTCGTGGTTTCGGTTCAGACCGAGCGTGCCACATGACACGCTTATGCTAGGGGATCAAAACATTACCGCATGTCACAATGAGTCTCAAGCGAGGCTGTGACAGACCCCCAAGCGGAACCAGCTCAGCTACACAAATCGGTCTGAACGGTCGCTTCCGCTTGACGTACCTGGGCAGCACAGTGTCCAACGGCGCGCCACTGACTAGAGAGCTAGACAGCCATCACTCAGGCCAAAAGCGCTTTTGGTCGCCTCCAGTTGAGAATATGGCGGGAAATAGGTCAATCACATTTTATAAAGCAGTGGTTCTCGCCACACTTGTGTATGGCTCTGAAAGGAGAAGACAGAATGCCGCAAAGTGAAGCCGCTACACATGTCTCTAATACAGGAACTTGCGAAGCAGCAAACAGGAAATACGGACCAAGAAGGAAGCGCCGCGTACTTTTGAGTTATTAGTGTAAAGATTAAAAAAAGCTTGACATTTATCGACCATTTAGATGAACGCGGGACATTGGTCATCCCGCCCTGTCATTTTAAAAAAAAACAGACTGTCCATTGAGGAACAGTTAACTTTTACAATTTCTTTTTTTTTTTTAGGATACAATTTATAAGTTTATCCTAACAGGAATGATTAATCCAATAATAAAAGTTATTTTTATTTAGCACTAGACATATATTTGCGCATTACTGTCGATATAGTCACAATTAAACGAAATAATAATGTAATAAGTAAAGCGAATGTGTCAATGTAAAAATAGTGTGAATGAAGCTATCAAATAAAAATAGCTAATAGGCTTAAATCCATTTTTTCAAATTAAAACAGTTGCTTGTAGGCCTACATATATTTGATTTAAATTTGAGATGAATAGACTTCATTTTGTATGTTCATGTGTTAAAATATAAAGTAGATCTTGAGGTACACTAATCAAGAGTTAAAAATTGGCTTTTATAGAGTTCATTCTGTGTTGCGCATGCGTGACCTTTTTTCATGAATGAATATAGGCCTATCTCAACACGGCTACGCAACTTTAGCGAACAGCGAACGAATGTATTAAAAATGCTTTAGAAAAACAAATTTGAATGTTAAATTGATTAAAATATCAAATGAATGGACAATAATTAGTATGTTTATGTGTTAAAGCACAAAACTATCTTTGCGAAAAGAAGTTTTATTATCTTAAAGTTCAATAAGAGTTTTAGACCTAGACCTAGGAATAGACTCAGTAGAGAGATGTGTAACCAATTGGTATTGTCTAATGAAAGAATGTTCGCCAGGAAATCTTTAGTCACAGATATTAGGAACTAATTTATGTAAAAAATGCTTTTGAAACACAAAATTGAAGGTTAATTTTATTATATAATGAAATCAATGGATCTTCTTTTGTATTTTCATGTGTCAAAGTAAAAAACTATCTGCGCAAAGTGTATTTCTTAAAATTAGATCTAGGTCTAAATCCTTTCTATCTTTTCTCATGTCAACATTGTAGACATGGCCTAGATCCATAAAATACTATAGCTGTAATAGAGTCGGACAACTTTATTTTTTTTTGTAGGGTCTTAAGTTTGTTTTAGGGCTACAATACATACACTACGGTCTAAGTTAGTACCCAAGGAACATTCCTGCCTAGTTTTATCAAGATTGGTCAAGCGGTTTTGATGTCTATAGGTAACATATATACGTACACCTCACATTCTACTTTATAATATAGATATCTGTACATGTTTAAATAACTTACATTAGGTCATATGCTTCTATGTATAAAATAAAAGCATTTTTTATCTGGACAGTATACTGTATGACGCTTGGTAGCTCGTATGGAGTCTAAACAAATAATACTATATCATGGTTGAAAATGTTTACTGAAATGATAATATATAGCTATCCGTTATAATAACATAGCGTGAGAGAAATCTCGAATATACAAACACGAATTATATCCCCTTGCACTTTCATAATTTTTTTTTTTTTACAAACTCGTTATCTGTATAGTTTATAAATTAATTTAGACATTTAAAATATATAGAAAAAAACTTTGAATAAATTCCATACAAATTATTTCTCGTAGAGTGGCACTAAAGTGTGGGTAGTACTTTATCTATACAATTTAAAGAAAAATAAAAGCTGAACAGGGTTTCTGGGTGTATTTGAAATATCTAAGTTGTGTGTTGTTTTTTTTAACACTCCATCTTAGTGAATGTTTGAAGCTGGCTGATTGATGGCGGTGCTTGTGAGGAATCGTGTTTGTGTGTGTGTGTTAGTTTATTGAGGTGTTTGTGTCAATGACGTCAGTAGAATGATGTATGTATGTGACCAGGAAGCTGTTGGTTCATTCACTAGATTCTAGGTGGCGGAATTGCCGTCAGGTGTAATTCAGTACAGACTTAAAGTTCGTTTCGCCTCAGGCCAGAGTTGTTTGTTTTTTTTTTAACCCTCCGACCCTGCTGGGCTGTGGGGCATCAAGAAGAAGAAAAAAAACCTGAAGGGCAGTGCGAGTAGTGGATATGCAGTTCAGTTGTGCCAGTGGGTTAGTTTCCATCATTACAAAGCTTATAAATATATCAACTCACTTAAAATGCATCTAAAAAAGCGATCACGGTAACATTCACCCAGATACCCCCTTCTTTCTCCCACCGACCCATTTCCCAACTGGTCCGTGATAGGATCATAGCGTATTGAGAAAGCTAAAAGCATGAACTTGCACTAAACAAAACAAAAAAAAATTGGTAAAGTATTTCTAATCGCGCAGATTTATTATTGTTAGTCTAGATTGACTCTAGATCTATTACTAATTTAATGACATCACTGATCCAAACTAATTGATACAATTACACTTCATCATCAAACTCCATTAGAGTGAGGGCTTGAGAGGCTCAAATCCTCTCTTGCAAAAGCCCTGGACAGAAACCCTGCTGTCTTGCGTTGTGCATACACGTCACCATACAGGTCGAGAATTTTTGGTTTCCCAGACCTGTCGAGGGTGGAGATCAACAAGTCTAGGGCAGAGATCAGCAAGTCTGGGGCAGACAATTACACTTAATATGAGCGCTGCGGTTTTCATTTTAAAGTACTTTGTATATTTTCTTGTTTTGAAATTATAATTATCAAGTGTAATATGTCTTGCTATACTGTCGAGTATGTTGAATTATCTCTGCGGGCGTATTTAGATGCCGAGTCTAGTGCACTGCAAAACAGCAACAAAGACATACACAATATTTGAAGACAAGTCCACCACAAATAAACATTGAATTAGAACTACATATAGGAAACGGACGTAAGTCTCTGTTTATTGTATGGCTGCGTTATGTTTTTTACTTCCAATCTATCTACGTCCTCGATACAATTGTGACGTCATCTGTGTCGCGTTCACACTCGATCACCAAAGGTGCGTCTCTACACAGATAATGTCTTATGATCGCCGAGGTTTACACTCGTAATGTGGTTGACAAGACAACGCTATTATGTACTTTAGGATATTTCAACCACAGTGGATCATTCAAAAAAAGACGAGATTCTTGTACCTTTTCGTCGTTCTTTCTCTCCTTTGTTTGAATGTTGGCTGAATTTTGTAGTTCTTTGAACACATCTTTAAAGCTGTAGACTTTTATCTAGAAGAATTAATGAGATACTGAACCCAGAACAATCCTCTAGAAGACATAGTTTTTGGAGAATTGTTGGAAACCAGTACGCAGTTCTTCTTAGAAGTTGTTGTTGAGTGGGTTCATTTTGATTGACCATTCCGACTTGGATTACATTTTGTATTTTGTTGATTGACCATTCAGACTTGGATTACATTTTGTATTTTGTTGATTGACCATTCAGACTTGGATTACATTTTGTATTTTGTTGATTGACCATTCAGACTTGGATTACATTTGTATTTTGTTGATTGACCATTCAGACTTGGATTACATTTGGTATTTTGTTAATTGATCATTCGGATTTTGATTGATTACATTTGGTTTTTTTTTTATTTATCATTCAGACTTTGATTACATTTTGTATTTTGTTGATTGACCATTCAGACTTTGATTACATTTTGTGTTTTGTTGATTGATCATTCGGATTTTGATTGATTACATTTTGTATTTTGTTGATTGATCATTCAGACTTTGATTACATTTTGTATTCTCTTGGTTGATCAAGAGCGTTGTGTGATCGAACTCTTGATCTGTGGAATGTAAGGCTACCGACGTCCATCAAAAGGAGGACACGTCTTCCTTGTAGGACTCCTGCCTTTCGTCCGGCAAGTTTTTGTTTTAAATATGACACGTCTTCCTTGTAGGACTCCTGCCTTTCGTCCGGCAAGTTTTTGTTTTAAATATGACACGTCTTCCTTGTAGGACTCCTGCCTTTCGTCCGGCAAGTTTTTGTTTTAAATATGACACGTCTTCCTTGTAGGACTCCTGCCTTTCGTCCGGCAAGTTTTTGTTTTAAATATGACACGCCTTCCTTGTCGGACTCCTGCCTTTCGTCCGGCAAGTTTTTGTTTTAAATATGACACGTCTTTTTTGTAGGACTCCTGCCTTTCGTCCGGCAAGTTTTTGTTTTAAATGTCCTGCTTTCAGTCCGATATTCATCGCATTTTGAATATCTTTCATTAATCAAATCGTATTTATTTCTCGCTAAAAACAAAACATAATGGACATTCTTCTCATTCTAATCAGAAGACAATTCCGTGCATAGGGTTTTCTTATGAGCATTTAAATCTATGATTAATTAATGAGAAATATCGCCTCGTCTGTGAAGAAAAAAAAATGTGATATTAAATATAGCTTCTTGCCCTAATATTTTAACAGCCAATGATTTTAATGTGTAGGCTACTGTATTTTATTTTCTGCCCTACTTTTTTAAAGCGTTGTCCTCTTTTTCGTCCTCTTTTGGGGCGTGGAAGTGTCCGGTAACCCTAGGGGAATGACCTTTCTAATTCCCTCCACGCGGCTATTCCAACTGTATGTCACCAAAGACGTTAGTACGCCTGTCATTTAATTGTACTTTAATGGCCAAGGGCTATTTATAGCCCCGCGCTTTAGGCCGCTGCTCCCACCCGTGTAGCGTAAGGGAAGCAATCATTATCCTATTCCACGAAGCCGAGAGAACTTGATTATTGTGTTATCTCCCTTGTTATCCCATTGTCTTCGGCGGGCGTTTTTCTCTTTGCTAGTCCTGCTGATTATCCCTTATCACATGACGTCATCAGTACTTGTGTTTGTCCCACAAGACGGTAAAATGGCGGCCTGCAGAAGTGGGAAATGGCATCACACGAGAAGGACACAATTATAAAGTGTGTCTTCAATGCGTTGTTACTTCATCAGACTAGTCGTTTCAAATCCACGGGGAAAAAACGATTTAAATAAAAAAACAAGGTTACGAAAGACAGTTTGTGTGGAAACAGAAACTCAAAATCGGCCCCCGAAGTGGTCCACCCAGGCAGTCTTCAATATTTTCAGAAAGAACATCCGATTGAAATTATATCAAAGACAAATGAGAGATAAGAATGGAGAAAGTATGTTAACAGATCTTGTGTAGTGCCCCAACTGTCCCGCAGATCAAAGGATAGGTGAAAGTGAATGTAAAGTTAGATGTGAACCTGGCCTAACTAGTTCCCCCTTTCAGAACTATAGGGCAGATGATGTAAAGTTCATCTGTTTTTGTAGCCTACGGTTAACAAGGGTGTCATGTAGCCAGCACAACGACCAACCGCCTTTACTTTTCCGACAGGTATCCATTAGAGCTGAGTGGACTCGTAGGCGCCCAAAGATTCCAAAGTTGAAAATCCCAGTAGGATTTGATCTAATTGTTTTGAAAAATCCTCACCAATAAAAAATTACCGCTATATAAAAAAAGTATACAAGATTACTATTCGTTTTAAATTAGGTCTAACTTATAATGCATACTAATTAGCTTTTTCTCTTTAAAAAACTTCTTGCATAACTGATTTTAAAAATTAGATTTTTCACTTTCAGAAAAAAAAAGTAGTCGTTGCATCAGAACTTTTAATGGCCTAAAATATTGTGATGTCGGATTTTCAATATCTTTTCTAGTTTACGAGATCTAAACGGGACGGACAGACGGACAGACATTTCGCACAAAACTAATAGCGTCTTTTCCCCTTTCGGGGGCCGCTAAAAAAATAACAACTAAAAGATGCTGACTAGAAATAAAGGTCTTAAATATGTTATTTCTGCGTGTGTATGTTTGTGTTTGTGGGTGTGTATTTACAGTGACTGCAGATTGACAAAAGGATTGATAAGTATCCTCTAAAAGTCATCTTACAGCAAGACAAATTGACGAATAGAGCGATCATACTAAAAACCAGTTTTTCAATAGACTGGCGAATAGAACGATTCACGCTAAAAGCCATCTTCTCAATAAACTGGCAAATAGAGCGATCATACTAAAAGCCATCTTCTCAATAAACTGGCAAATAGAGCGATCATACTAAAAGCCATCTTCTCAATAAACTGATGAATAAAGCGATCATACTAAAAGCCATCTTCTCAATAAACTGATAATAAAGCGATCATACTAAAAGCCATCTTCTCAATAGACTGGCGAATAAAGCGATCATACTAAAAGCCATCTTCTCAATAGACTGGCGAATAAAGCGATCATACTAAAAGCCATCTTCTCAATAGACTGGTGAATAAAGCGATCATACTAAAAGCCATCTTCTCAATAGACTGGCGAATAAAGCGATCATACTAAAAGCCATCTTCTCAATAGACTGGTCAATAGAGCGATCATACTAAAAGCTATCTTCTCAATAAACTGATGAATAAAGCGATCATACTAAAAGCCATCTTCTCAATAGACTGGCGAATAAAGCGATCATACTAAAAGCCATCTTCTCAATAAACTGGCAAATAGAGCGATCATACTAAAAGCCATCTTCTCAATAAACTGATGAATAAAGCGATCATACTAAAAGCCATCTTCTCAATAGACTGGCGAATAAAGCGATCATACTAAAAGCCATCTTCTCAATAGACTGGTG
The DNA here is from genome assembly GCF_947242115.1 of Biomphalaria glabrata. NCBI lineage: Eukaryota > Metazoa > Mollusca > Gastropoda > Planorbidae > Biomphalaria > Biomphalaria glabrata. The sequence continues at coordinate 49,886,714 of NC_074716.1, read as the reverse complement.
AATAAAGTGATCATACTAAAAGCCATCTTCTCAATAGACTGGTGAATAGAGCGATCATACTAAAAGCCATCTTCTCAATAGACTGATGAATAAAGCGATCATACTAAAAGCCATCTTCTCAATAGACTGGCGAATAAAGCGATCATACTAAAAACCATCTTCTCAATAGACTGGTGAATAAAGCGATCATACTAAAAGCCATCTTCTCAATAGACTGGTGAATAGAGCGATCATACTAAAAGCCATCTTCTCAATAGACTGGTGAATAGAATCGTCATACTAAAAACCATCTTCTCAATAGACTGGTGAATAAAGCGATCATACTAAAAGCCATCTTCTCAATAGACTGGTGAATAGAGCGATCATACTAAAAGCCATCTTCTCAATAGACTGATGAATAAAGCGATCATACTAAAAGCCATCTTCTCAATAGACTGGCGAATAAAGCGATCATACTAAAAGCCATCTTCTCAATAGACTGGTGAATAAAGTGATCATACTAAAAGCCATCTTCTCAATAGACTGTTGAATAGAGCGATCATACTAAAAGCCATCTTCTCAATAGACTGATGAATAAAGTGATCATACTAAAAGCCATCTTCTCAATAGACTGGCGAATAAAGCGATCATACTAAAAGCCATCTTCTCAATAGACTGGCGAATAAAGCGATCATACTAAAAGCCATCTTCTCAATAGACTGGTGAATAGAGCGATCATACTAAAAGCCATCTTCTCAATAGACTGGTGAATAGAATCGTCATACTAAAAACCATCTTCTCAATAGACTGGTGAATAGAGCGATCATACTAAAAGCCATCTTCTCAATAGACTGGTGAATAGAATCGTCATACTAAAAACCATCTTCTCAATAGACTGGTGAATAGAATCGTCATACTAAAAACCATCTTCTCAATAGACTGGTGAATAGAATCGTCATACTAAAAACCATCTTCTCAATAGACTGGTGAATAGAATCGTCATACTAAAAACCATCTTCTCAATAGACTGGTGAATAGAATCGTCATACTAAAAACCATCTTCTCAATAGACTGGTGAATAGAATCGTCATACTAAAAACCATCTTCTCAATAGACTGGTGAATAGAATCGTCATACTAAAAACCATCTTCTCAATAGACTGGTGAATAGAGCGATCATACTAAAAGCCATCTTCTCAATAGACTGGTGAATAGAATCGTCATACTAAAAACCATCTTCTCAATAGACTGGTGAATAGAATCGTCATACTAAAAACCATCTTCTCAATAGACTGGTGAATAGAGCGATCATACTAAAAGCCATCTTCTCAATAGACTGGTGAATAGAATCGTCATACTAAAAACCATCTTCTCAATAGACTGGTGAATAGAGCGATCATACTAAAAGCCATCTTCTCAATAGACTGGTGAATAGAATCGTCATACTAAAAACCATCTTCTCAATAGACTGGTGAATAGAGCGATCATACTAAAAGCCATCTTCTCAATAGACTGGTGAATAGAATCGTCATACTAAAAACCATCTTCTCAATAGACTGGTGAATAGAGCGATCATACTAAAAGCCATCTTCTCAATAGTCTGGTGAATAGAATCGTCATACTAAAAGCCATCTTCTCAATAGACTGGTGAATAGAATCGTCATACTAAAAGCCATCTTCTCAATAGACTGGTGAATAGAATCGTCATACTAAAAGCCATCTTCTCAATAGACTGGTGAATAGAATCGTCATACTAAAAGCCATCTTCTCAATAGACTGGTGAATAGAATCGTCATACTAAAAGCCATCTTCTCAATAGACTGGTGAATAGAGCGATCATACTAAAAGCCATCTTCTCAATAGACTGGTGAATAGAATCGTCATACTAAAAACCATCTTCTCAATAGACTGGTGAATAGAGCGATCATACTAAAAGCCATCTTCTCAATAGACTGGTGAATAGAATCGTCATACTAAAAACCATCTTCTCAATAGACTGGTGAATAGAGCGATCATACTAAAAGCCATCTTCTCAATAGACTGGTGAATAGAATCGTCATACTAAAAACCATCTTCTCAATAGACTGGTGAATAGAGCGATCATACTAAAAGCCATCTTCTCAATAGTCTGGTGAATAGAATCGTCATACTAAAAGCCATCTTCTCAATAGACTGGTGAATAGAATCGTCATACTAAAAGCCATCTTCTCAATAGACTGGTGAATAGAATCGTCATACTAAAAGCCATCTTCTCAATAGACTGGTGAATAGAATCGTCATACTAAAAGCCATCTTCTCAATAGACTGGTGAATAGAATCGTCATACTAAAAGCCATCTTCTCAATAGACTGGTGAATAGAATGGTCATACTAAAAACCATCTTCTCCCCCCTTTCCCAAACCAGACACACACACAAAATCAATGCCAGTTATTTTCCTCCCCCCCCCCCTGTTGTCCCATAAGACTACTGCGCTCCTCCGCTTGACCGTTTAATATGGGCCGCCGTTTAATATGGGCCGCCGTGAGAGAAATGCCCGACCACTCCTGCGCCGGCAGGACTGAGAATAGCCGAAAGTGAAAGTTGATGACCTGCCCTTGTTCTGGGACCGCTCGAAAACGTGAGCCGATCAATTTGTCCACACGTAATAATGACCTAACAACCAACTAATAAGCAGTAGGCGTGGACAGGCTTGACATGGCCAATCGCCTAATGGAAGTAAAATAGTCAATGTTATACACGCACACACACACACACACAAACTAAAACACACACACGAAAAGACAAACGTGAAAGTGACTATACGTAAGAACATTGGCGGATCCAGAACTTTGGAGTGGGGGGGAGAGGGCGATTTTTTTTCCAAACCCTAACCTTAACGCCCAGTAAACCCTAACCCTAAGCATAAACGCGCGTACAGTATATATATATATATATATATAATATATATATATATATATTAGAATTTTAAAAAGTGTTTCTCATCCTTTGGCGAAAAAAAAAACCAGCCATGTTGAGGCCTTTCTCTTGACAGCTAGTAGGTCTGGGGGAGAGCTGTAAGCTCCCCCAGTGGGGTCCGGGGCGTAGCATTCTTCACAGCAGAAACGCATTCTCCTGACATCTACAGCTCATTATTCATCCTATTCAAAAAGGACCTTTTGAAAATGTTTTTCTTGAAAAATTTTCTAATTTGAATCTATAGGCCTTTCCTACATTACAAATACAACCGATTTGTTCCTTGAACAGATAATATACCCAAACATATTTAGAGCTCTATACTCTATACCAGGGGTTCTCAACCTGTGGGTCGCGACCCCCTTGGGGGTCGATTTACAATTTGCAAGGGGTCACCTAAGACCATCGAAAATATGGATTAGTATTGTCTACTCTTCTATTGCTGTATGTGTGTGTGGGGGGGGGGGGGGTCGCGGCAGAGTGGGGGATTGTAAAAAGGGGTCGCCGAGTTTAAAAGGTTGAGAACCGCTGCTCTATACTTTATACCAATGTCTTAAACGTGACCTAAAATTATAACTACTTTTGCCTACAACTACAACACCAATGCCTATTGCTTTACCTAAAATTATAGTTACTTTTGCCTAAAACTGCACTACCAGTTCCTACTGCTTTACCTATCGTTCCTAAAACTTGAGCACTATGCCTATTCTAGCCTACAGTAAATGCACTCTTCGTGGTCGATGTTCGGTTGGCGTCTTTCACTCACTTCATTGACCGGCTCTGTGGCATCAATGTCTTCTCAAGCTTACCACGCTCTCGTCTCTTGATCAGAAGTCAAAGGAATCAGTCTGGAATTCAAATGATATTGACTTTTAGTTTGCATGAAAACACAGGGAATCGAACCCCCTTCCACGCATATTTAAACTTGAGCCTAGTTCTTCTTTTTATCTTTCGTTCATATTGAGGACACCTTTTTTTTTCTCTAAGTCTACACGTTCCAGGTCTTTCGATTCGAAAAAGATTTAGTGTATTTTTATAAGCATGTATTTCGACCACTCTTAACATTTTTTTTCCTAGCTTTAAAGTTGATCAAATTCCAATTTTATTGTTAGGACTCGTTATTACATGCTTAAGAAAGATTTATAGTTTTTCTTCGGCCACAGCTTAACTGTCTTATAAACGCGGATCCATAGGCGGACATTGTGAAACACAAACTCCTTTTGTATAGTTAATAACATTGGTTTTGTGATATAACACATTGCCAAGAAATAAATTGTCTGACATTAGAATGTTTGTGATACCATGCTTGACAGTCCGAGACCAATCGTCATAGAACCTGTGGTCAGTGCTAGCCTTTGTGTCAGCCATTCAGTGCTAGCCTGTATATCAGTCATTCAGTGCTAGCATGTATATCAGTCATTCCTGTGCTAGCCTGTATATCAGTCATTCCTGTGCTAGCCTGTATATCAGCCATTCAGTGCTAGCCTGTATATCAGTCATTCCTGTGCTAGCCTGTATATCAGTCATTCCTGTGCTAGCCTGTATATCAGTCATTCCTGTGCTAGCCTGTATATCAGCCATTCAGTGCTAGCCTGTATATCAGTCATTCAGTGTAAACCTCTGGGCCATCTGATAACTGCTGAACAGTGGGCCACCTCGCTCAGAATGTATTTTATGTACACATGTTGTCCTATCTATATTGTCATCCTGTTGCTTGTGCATTGGGTTGGAATCTTTGGCATATATTTTGATGTTAAGTGATCGCCCCTGGCGTATGCACTAAATTTGGTGTTTAAAGCTATTACATTCAACTTCAGAGTTCATTTGTGTTTGATTAAAAACAAGGTCAATGCAACCCGTATGCTGGTCTAAAGCTAGTGGTTACTAAATCTTTCCGTCTATCAATACAACTTCATCTGTAAGTTAATCTTCATGATCTAACAATGCATCATATCTGTCAGTAAATCTTCATGTGTCAGTAAATCTTCATCATGTGTCAGTAAATCTTCATCATATGTCAATAAAGCTTTCTCTGTCAGTAAATCTTCATCATGTGTCTATACATCCTCATCTGTCAGTAAATCTTCATCATGTGTCTATACATCCTCATCTGTCAGTAAATCTTCATCATGTGTCAATACATCTTCATCTGTCAGTAAATCTTCATCATGTGTCTATACATCTTCATCTGTCAGTAAATCTTCATCATGTGTCTATACATCCTCATCTGTCAGTAAATCTTCATCATGTGTCAATACATCTTCACCTGTCAGTAAATCTTCACCTGTCAGTAAATCTTCATCATGTGTCTATACATCTTCATCTGTCAGTAAATCTATACATCTATTGATGTTTCCATCATCATTCCTTTCATTATCATCTTTCCAACTGCTTGTCGATGTTCCCTCCCAGCTTGTGTTCCCGCTATTTACACATTGTTTATCTTTCACTAGGAATGAAACAAACAGCTAATTCTAGGTCATAAATTAACTCTTTCTGTCTGTCTTTCTCTCTGTCTCTTTCTGTCTCTCTGTCTGTCTCTAACGAAGCATACATCTTAATCAGCCAAACTTTCAATTCGCATTTTTGCTTCTACATTTTCCTTTTCCCTTTTCTTTCTTCAACCTCGGTAAATTTAATTACAAACTGCAGGGGAAAAAAATTCAAAAAGTTTCAATTTTTTTTGTGTGTTATTTAATTAAAATGTAGGATTGTTGCTATTTGATATTCTCAGGCTAGCATGTTATTTATTTATTTTTACTTTAAAATGTATTTTTCTTTGAATTTGCTGTGAGTTTTTGTTTTTTGCTGTTGTCTACAGGGAATTTGTTTATATGATTTGCCTACATGAAAATTTAGTTCATTTTTTCTGGGGTTTTTTTTAAATGTTTTTTGTTGTTTTTTTTTGTGTAAAACTTGTAGTAAAAAAAAAAAAATAACTGGATAGCACAAGACAGGAAAATGTATGTCTAGTATCTTTTGTGGCTTCTTTCAATGTATCCTAGACGTTTGTGACTGGCTGTCTGTGTGGTAAGACATGTGTGGCTGGCTGGTTGTGTGGTTAGATATTTGTGGCTGGATGTTTGTGTGGTTAGACATTTGTGGCTGGATGTTTGTGTGGTTAGACATTTGTGGCTGGATGTTTGTGTGGTTAGACATTTGTGGCTGGATGTTTGTGTGGTTAGACATTTGTGGCTGGATGTTTGTGTGGTTAGACATTTGTGGCTGGACGTTTGTGTGGTTAGACATGTGTGGCTGGATGTTTGTGTGGTTAGACATTTGTGGCTGGATGTTTGTGTGGTTAGACATTTGTGGCTGGATGTTTGTGTGGTTAGACATGTGTGGATGGATGTTTGTGTGGTTAGACATGTGTGGATGGATGTTTGTGTGGTTAGACATGTGTGGATGGCAGACTAGGTAGTTTAACATTTGTGCTTGGCAGGCTGTGTGATTTGATGTTTGTAAATGGCCATGTTTTGTGGTTTGACATTTGTGTTGGCAGGCTGTGTGGTTTAACATTTGTGGTAGCAGGCTATAAGATTTTCACTTCAGATTGTGATGACTCCTAGGCCAACTTGATTTTAGTGTGGGCTATGGTTTCTTTGGTCCTTGTTTTATCAGTATGCTGCTGCTGGTGGAGGTGGTCATGACCTTTCTCATATTCCAAGTTTTATAAGATGAAAAAAAAAATAATCAAAAAAAAAACAACAACCATGCTCTCTAAATTTATCCTGTGCGTCCTTAAAACCATAACCTGATACCTTACAACCATGTTCTAATTCTCTAGAACTTTCTTAAAAACTGAAGTTCTAATTGACAAAAAATAGATATATGCTCTATAGCTATTTTTTCAAGGGGGTCAAGCGGTTTCTATTAAAATACCTTGGAAGTACATTGGTCATTTGGTCTCTTCTCATTTTAATCTTTAAATGTTGTATTTTTGTCTCTTCTCAGGTGACTGATTTTGCTTGGTCCCATGACGGACGCATGGCTCTCATCTGCTACAGGGATGGTTTCATTCTGGTCGGCAGTGTCGCTGGGCAGCGCTATTGGTCATCCATGCTCAACCTGGACAACACCAGCATCACTTGTGGAGTCTGGTCACCGGATGACCAACAGGTACAAGCCAAGAAATTTGACTGAAAAATGGTCATTATAAACATGGACAATTACGTATGGACGATAAAAACTTGGATATATATACACATAAGTGTAGCTTGTCATACAGGGGACAAATTTATAACTAGCAAACATATTGGTATATCCGGTGTGCAAAGTATGGACATACATAAAGACCTAACAGTTTATATATATATATATATATATATAGAGAGAGAGAGAGGGAGGGAGGGAGAGGGAGAGAGAGGGAGAGAGAGAGGGAGGGAGGGAGAGAGGGAGGGAGAGAGAGAGGGAGGGAGGGAGGGAGAGAAAGAAAGAGAGAGAGTGGGAGAGGGAGGGAGAGAAAGAGAGAGAGTGGGAGGGGGAGAGAGAGGGAGGGAGGGGTAGAGAGAGAGGGAGGGAGGGGGAGAGAGAGAGAGGGAAAGAGAGAGAGGGGGAGAGAGAGATGGAAAGAGAGAGAGAGAGAGGGGGGGAGAGAGAGAGAGGGAAAGAGAGAGGGAGAGAGAGAGAGCGCTACGAGCTACCACTATAATACATATAGATCTACCATTACCATACATTTAGACTGTGATAGTAAGTGTATGTGTGTTTTGCGTGGCTGGTAGTGCAGTGTGTGTGCCTGCGTATGAAATGACCAGTGGACCTTGAGTGTACATGGTTGAGTGAACAGCAGTGTGTCGGGACTGTGAGTAAAAGGAAGTCAGTTTTAGAGAACAATTGGCTGGAGTAAAGAACATAAACAGAGACTAATGAAATCATTGTGTTTATTGAAGCTCGTGTTGTTGTAGTGTGTCTTATCTTATCTTATATAATACAGACGTTACTTCAAAAAAGAAGATGATTACGTCCTACGCGTCATGCATTTAGTCATGCATATTAACCAATGATTTAAATTCTGCCAAGTCACTGGTTTTCCTGGCTAGCTCAGGCAACCCATTCCATGCTCTAATAGCACTAGGGAAGAAGGAGTATTTGTACAAATTTGTCCTAGCATATGGGACGAGGAATGCACCTATATCTTTGTGTCTTTCAGAGTATTTTATTAAATTTTGTTTTTGCATTTGAAGATTATGGTTCAGTGTTTTATGTATGATTGCTACTTTACTATTACATAGACCTACCTTTACAATACAAATAGACCTACCAGTACAATAAATATAGATCTACCATTACAATACTAGTTAAATATTGTTACAGTTCTGAGTTATGATATATGATTGAAATGTAGATACGTTCAACTATTTCATTGCTGTGCTCAAAATGAACGTCAAATATTTTTATTTATAAACTTTGCTTTATGTAGGTGATGTTTGGGACACTGGATGGTCAGATTATTGTCATGAGCTCTACCGGTGCTGTGGTCACTCAGGTGACAGTCCATGAAGGCTTTGAGATCTCCAGCATGGCCTGGAGCTGTGAAAGATTTAATATGGAGGAGGCAGAAACAGGCAGAGAGACGACAGATAAAGGTCAGGGTCATAGAAGCTTCATTCGACAATAAAACTAATTGCATAGACATTTATTTTTACTCCAAAATTTCCCTACTGGTTCAAATGTTATAAAATAATTTTCAAATGCTTAAGAATGTTAATGATTTGTCAAATATTTCTGTCGTTTTTATATTGTAACACATTGACACTGTCCAGGCCATTGTTTTTGTTTCTGCTTTTTTGATTTGAGGTGACTTAAAAAAGATTGTTGAATAATTTTTTTTTTTTTTTTTTTAAAAAACAAAACATTTTCAGATTAATTTTTCATGGACTGGGCAATTATCTTGTGTCTTGTTTCTTTCTTGGACATTCAGATCCAGTGTCTTCAAAAATTGTCTTTTTTAATTTTATTTCTTCTTAAATTTTGCTAATTAATAAAAGTAACACATTAAAGATATTATATGCAAGATAATTTATTTATGATGATCATTTAAGGGAGTAAAAGTTTCAATTATTTGAGCATTTATCATGGATTCCCCATTTCGTTCAAGTAATGAAACATAATATTAGATTTTAATTTTAATAAATAATTTAATATGATATAAACACAAGGAGAACAATTACCGACTACTCCAGAAGAGAAAACATTGGTCAAGACCAACAGGACCAATAAACACACAACCTCTACAATACCTTACATATGCAGATAAAAGTAAAGTAAAGTTCCCCTTTCAGACCTTGTGGTCTATAGGGCAGATGATGTAAAGGTCATCTGTTTCTGTGACCTATGGTTAATTAGGGTGTCATGTGGCCAGCACAACGACCAACCGCCTTTACTTTTCCCTAACTAATGTCAGGTACTCCATTAGAGCTGGGTGGACTCAGAGGCGCCCAAAGATCCCGAAATTAAAAATCCCAGTCTTCACCAGGATTCGAATCCCGGTCCCCGGTTCGGAAGCCAAGCGCTTTACCGCTCAGCCACCGCGCCTCTATATGCAGATTACATTGCTTTATTTGGTAAAGACATCTCTGACATTGCTAGAGCTTTCACACAACTGGAATAAGCTTTACAACCAGCAGGACTTTAAATATATAACAACAAAACAAGAGAAAATCAGGCAGAAGAACAATAAATTAAAAATGACTAACTACAATTTTGAAAAGATAGAAACTTTGATTAAATATTTAGGAAGCATGATACATTCCAACAATGACCTAATATCAGAAGTAAAGGAACGATTAGTGAAAGAGCTTTCTATAACACACAGCACATCAACAAAAGCAAATTTATATCAAAGAAAACTAGTCACTAAACAATCATAAAACCAGTAGTTATGTATGCAAGTGAAACCTAGGCTGGTCACTGACAAAAACAACAGAAAATCTGCTAAATACTTGGGAAAGAAAAATCTTCAGAAAAATTTATGGTGCCATACATGAGGAAACCAGACAAAGGACTCACACCAACCAAGAAATATACCAGCTATATGAAGACCCAGCTATAGTGACAGAAATAAAAAAGGGACAGATTATGTTGGGCAGGTCACCCCGAAAGAATGCCAGAGAACAGAGGAGCAAAGATTTTTCATAGGCAGGTGACCCAAAGTACGGTGGCTTGATGACATAGAGGCAGATCTACAACAGCTAAAAGTCCGGGCATGCAGACGTAAAGCACTGGATAGATCAGAATGGAGAGATGTGCTAAAGCATGCCAAGGCCCCCCCCCCCTCCCCCCATGGGCTGTAGTGACACTTGAATGAATTAGATTTAATTTAAAATATTCATAATATCTACAAATTGGAAGAAATTAAGTTGAACATACAAGTTTTATAGAATGATTCTAACAAGGTTAGTGCAATCACACAATGTAAAAAAAACATTTTAGTAAAGCAGATGAAATAGAAATTTTTAATGCTTGAAGCTGAACGCCATTTTTTAGGAACTCGTAAAGAGTATTTTCTCTACAATAACTATCTGTCACATAGAACATGCATGACTAAAATACCGTTTCAGCACACTATGATGCATAGGACGTAATCATCTTCTTTTTTGAAGTAACGTCTGTATCATATAAGAAGATAAGAACCAGATCAGCGTGAATGTTTTGTAAATATAGAGAGATAATACATGTTTTGAGCTCATTGTCTGAGCTAGTACAGAAAACTTAGACTTTCATGCTTTCAAAGCATGTACTGAGCTATTCTAATAATTCTTTAAGAAAGGGATATCAAAGCATGTATTGGGTGATTCTAATAATTCTTTGAGATGAGGATTGAGCCAAGACCAATTGTTAAAATAGACCTCAATGTCGTATAGACCTGTAACATGTCAACGAGCTATTGGTCTCATATTCATATGCCCACAAGTTGCAATCTTTCAGCTCTGTGTTCTGGCCTTCTTTGACGATTGGTCTCAATTCAGTCCCCTGATGTCAAGCACCAGTTGCATTCATAAAGATGCAAGGATTATCCCCCTTATTTAGCAATGTGTTTTTGTTTTTTTTCAATGTAATTTCACAATGCTACTTTTATAACTGATTGAAATAATAGTACATTTTTTATTTAATACCATATGAATTACCCTTTGCACTTTGTAACAGATGTGTTTATGACATCACATTAATCATAGTTTGTAACTGACTTTTATATTAGAGTCAGAATCATCTTCAGTTGTAAGACTAGTTCTTTTATCTCTGAGAATGCCAATCGAAAGTCTCAGTTTCATTCCGACAGGTTCAGAATCCTCCAGCAAGTCTCACGTGCTGGCTGTGTGCTTCAAGTACGGAGACATTTTTCTGATGTCTGGCTATGACGACGTCTGCCCTGTCATGATCTACACAACCCTGACAGGTGAACCAATGTTTGTCTCACTGAACCAATGTTTGTCTCACTGAGTCAATGTTTATCTCACTGAGTCAATATTTGTCTCACTGAGCCAATGTTTGTCTCACTGAGTCAATGTTTATCTCACTGAGTCAATATTTGTCTCACTGAGCCAATGTTTGTCTCACTGAACCAATGTTTGTCTCACTGAACCAATGTTTGTCTCACTGAACCAATGTTTGTCTCACTGAGTCAATGTTTATCTCACTGAGTCAATATTTGTCTCACTGAGCCAATGTTTGTCTCACTGAACCAATGTTTGTCTCACTGAACCAATGTTTGTCTCACTACTGTCTTTGTTCACCTGATTTCTACGACAATAGTTCACATACCCGTTTCTGTTTAAAATTTTTCAATGTGTAACTTGCTAGGGATGGCTGCCTGGTCGTGCGGTTTGCGCGCTGGACTGTCGTTCGGACTTATCAATGGTCCCGGGTTCAAACCCTGCCCGCTCCCATCCCCCGTCGTCCTGCGGGAGGTTTGGACTAGGAAGTAATTATCTTCAACTCTGAAGGAACATCCGAAATAAGTAAAACATTTTACAAACATTTTATTATTGAACTTATGTTTTTGACGTGGGAAGTGATAAGTATTTGTGTGTGGAGGTGGGGGACTTCTTGTGCCTATATAGTCTGATCATATATGCAGGCTGATTTGTAAACATGTTTATTTTTGCGTCTTTTTAATATAAACAAGCTATAGCATATTTTTTTTATTCGATAAGATAAGTAACATACATCATTTAGTCCATTGCTGAATCTACCAGATAATTTCAATGGATATTCTTTTGCCTCCCCTTTCACTGGCACTCATATCGTAATGATTTAATAATTTATTTCTTGAAATGATCCTCTCCTTCTTGTAGAGCATTAATCTGCTTTGCTCCCTTTATAGTCCCCTGTCAATCTTGTGGTTAACTTTGAATAATCTCCCTTGAGTACCCTGTTGCTTTATTGTTTTTTTTCTCTTTCTTTTCTGTTTCAGATAATTTGATTCCTTTTTTTTTTTTTTAATAATTGACAGAAATAAAAAATAAAAAAAATTGTTTAAGAATTGAATTTTATCGATATCCATGCAAAGTTAAAGAGACATTTTTATTTCGTCCTACTTGAGAATGCAATTATCTCTTTTTTTTTTTTTTTTTTTCCCATAAAATTTTCAAAATCCTTCTTTTTATTATTTTGTTCAGCTAATATTGTGCCCATGATTTCTGGACATTGGCTATGTTGTACATTTATTTTCATTTTTACAAAGCTTATCTGTCTATCTGGGTGGAATCTTGTGCATGTTATTTACCCACTTCCCATTCTCGGATCAAATTGAAACTTTCCACAATTATGCATTGTCGATGAATCATTGAAAAAAAAAATTAGTTAATCAATTATTCATAATTAATTTATATATAGATAAGTCTTGTGGAGAGAATAAGGTTGTTTGCAAACAATTTTTAGCCAACATTAGACTATAAAACTTTCTACTTTTATAAATACTTGGATAGCTCAGTGGCTAAAAGGTTGGCCTTCCATGCTGGTGGCTTGAGTTGGAATTTTTTAAACTGTTTTTTTAAAAGATAGCACATAAACCTTCTCCCAGATACTCCCCTCCGCTTTGAATGCCTCATCCTGATCTACCTTGAGCAGACCCTGCTACCACCACAGTCCAACATTACAAACACCTTGTACGGCAGTGCTGAACAACTGAAGAGAACTGCATATTATTTTTCCTTGGCACAGTCTGCAAAATCTGACTAAAAGAAGAAAAAGAATACCACCTCCCCAGCCGTCACAATCACACTGGTCCATCCACAAAAGTGATTAGACTATAGCACACTAAGAATGCTATAAGCATTGTTAAACATAAACAATTAAAAATATTTCCAATCACACAAATTTATCATTCTTAGACTAGATCTACAAAAAAAAATGATAGCATGATTGAGTCAAAATAATGGATGCGATTTCAATTTGTTTTTAAAAAGTTTTTTTTTTTAATTTGGCTCATTTTCTTTCAGGCATAAAAATTGATTGGTCAAACTGTGGAGAGTATTTAGCTGTGGGTGGTTTTGTGCGTCTGCCAAACCTCCAGTGTCGTAATGAAGTTCATTTTTATTCCAAAGATGGCAGTCTCATTCACTGGGTGACTATCCCATCTCAGGTGAATTTTAGTTTTGTAAATCTTTGATTTGTATCGCTGTTGATACACTGCCCTTAAGTTCTACCTCCAGAAAGCTAGTCCAACTAAACTATTGTAGGTACATTCATTTCTTGATACTGAAGTTGAGTAACTCTTGAACAAACTTCTTTTTAAGCAAAAATGATTTGAACTCTTATGAATAAACTTGACCTATTATCTTCAACAATTTAAACAAAATACAACTCAATTTTACAACTAGATGTCTCCCAGAGACTCGTTGCTTATGCCCCTCCCCAGGCCACATAGGTGGATAGAGAGGAAGCAATGCTTTTTTTTTTATATACTTAATTGATTTGCTTCATTGAACATTCATTATGTAAATTTTGAGCCCTATTTTGAAGAGACACTCCCATCCAGATATATATCGCAAGTTAAGGTGGCTTTCACTTTTAATAATAATAATTTACGCATACAAGTGTGTTATAACGATACGTCTAAAAGTTTCTTGTATTTTCATTGCATTCTTAATATCTCACAGCGTTCCTCCCAGGTCTCAAGCTGGCTCAGGGAGGGCATGACTGAAATTATTTTCATTTAGGGTGGTGCCACTGGTAGAAGTTTGAGAAACACTGCCCTAGAAAATAAGTAACATCTAACCTGTACAAAGATTTACACACAGTCTCTTGTGACAGTTTAAAGTGTTTATTTTCACTTAGGGTGGTGCCACTGGTAGAAGTTTGAGAAACACTGCCCTAGAAAATAAGGAAGATTGACACACAGTCTCTTGTGACAGTTTAAAATGTTGTCTTCCATCACAAGAAACTCATCTTGTGACTCTGCCTGTGGATGATTAATGAATGAATAAATAATAACATGGACTGTAGCTGTTTAAAGATAAACAAGAATATTTTCCTAATTTCTTTTCTTGTTTTGAAATTTATTAATTTAATTTTGTCAGGATTGATTTAACCAGTTCTGATGGGGCTCCTGGAACCATACAAGGAATACGAATGTGAATAGACTTTGCTTCGCTTCGGCTAGACTATACACTTTTTTTTTTTTTTAATTTTTGTTATCTAAAGTCTTTGAGTTATTTATGCATTTTTATGTTCTCAGGGTAAGCCACTGACAGCCATGACCTGGGGTCATAATGACAAACGACTTTTCCTAGCTGCCGGCTGTCACATGTATGTGGCCTGGGTCAGTAAGCAGGTGGCTCCACTGCAGTTCTTGTGCCAACGGGTGGTCCATCAGACAGTCAGAACAGAAAGAGCTGTAGAGAGGCTGCCCATTCCACAGCGGTTAAAATGTGGAGTCAAAGCTTTGTTTTCGCCAACTATTAAAGTAAGGATTTTTCTAAAGAATTTGTAGTGAGCAGAGCAAATTTTTTGTTTGTATAATAAATTATTTGACTATCAAATGCTTGAAAGAAAGCATTGGGTGATTAACGTGATTATAAGCATTGGGTGATTAACGTGATTATAAGCATAGGGTGATTAACGTGATTATAAGCATTGGGTGATTAACGTGATTATAAGCATTGGGTGATTAACGTGATTATAAGCATAGGGTGATTAATGTGATTATAAGCATTGGGTGATTAACTTGATTATAAGCATTGGGTAATTAACGTGATTACATTTCCTAGTGTGTTGCTGAATTTCTTTCTCATTAGCTGTTGCATGTTACAGTTGACTTCTTACTGTGGGTGTACTCAGCAAAGGCCTCATTAACCCATTTGTTACCCCCAGTTATCTCCCCTTAAGTCCCAATGTCCCCTGAGGTCCTACGGACTGCAAGTTGCACAAGACAGATGGCTGGCTGGTCATGGGTTTTTTATGTGCACACAGATAAATCTGGCAGGCGGGTTCTTCTTCTTCTTCTTAACCCTTTAAATGCTGAGCTGTTTCACAAAGAGTGCATACAAAATGGAATTACAATTCTGGTGTTTAGAGGCTAGACTGCCACACGCATTTTAGGGGTTAAACTGTCAGGTAGAGTTAAGCCCTCGGCTCTTGGAACTCTAGGCCAGCAAAAGTGAACAAGAGCTCCCTCTCACCGGCCTGAATGAGAACAGTGTACACTGTTCTGTCTGACGGGTGGGTCAGACTTGCGGCAAGAGACCGCGTACACTAAGACCCATGCCATTTTCCTTTTCTGTACCAGGCTAACTGTGCGGGACACGCCATTTATGTAACGGCCCCTTGCGCCTGGATTGTGACAAGATTGTGGGAGTTTTTTTAAAACTCCGCACAGTGCAATGAGGATGCTCTCGCACCCCCTTAGGCACCCCCACGGGAGTCTTGTTTTGCTACCCTTTAGCCTAATCGTTTCCTTTTACGATCGTTTACACCCGGGCGCCACTATGATGCAGGGTAGCATGCCCGGATATGCAGGCAGGTTCAAAAGGTTAACTAGGAATCGCCAAAATATTTAGAACTGGGTGGAGGTCTTTTAATGTGATGATCATGACTTGTCAGATTGCAGGTTATGAGATAGATTTCAGAAACAAGTCTTAAGCTGAAATTGTTGTTTAGTCTACCTTAATGAGGTTATGTTTTCAAAGGGATTTGAAATTAAAAAATTAAATTTGTCTGCTTGATAAAAAAAAAAGGCATGATGGCAGTGCCTCAATGCTAAATTAGGAAAACAATGGAAGCTGAGATTTTAAATTCAGAATTTCAAATAAATCATGAATTTAAAATCCACCCAGTCTTTTGGGGTATTTAACATTTGTTGGAGAAAAGGAATGTTTTTCAATGGATGTGTTGAATACAAAGTATATTTATAAATGCAAGAAAGGGAGATTAACCTAAGTAGCACATGTATGATAGGGTCTTATAGAGAATATCAATTTACACATTTTTATGAAACAGTACATATATATTTTATAATCTATTTCTTGCCCTAATAGTTCATTTTTTTATGTCTTGAGTCCCATCCAGCTCTAATGGTTGCCTGACTTTTGTTGGGGGAAAGTAAATGGGGTTGGGTACTGTGCTTGTGGCCATAGAAACAGATGAACATCATCTGTCCTATAGGAAAGGGAACTTTACTTTTTTTTTTGGCTTGAAAAGATAGAACATGTCAGGCTAGGTGGTTGAGTGTGTTGCCAGTTTGAACGGTTAGAGGTTCAAATCTCTTTATAAGCCAAAATTATTATTTGTTTAATTTTAGAGTTACATTCCTGATCCATTACGTCTGAGAGAGTTTGTCTGCTCGCCACCTCCTGGAGGTGAGAGGCTGTTCTGCACCATGATACGTCATGGGGAGGAGACGTCTGGAGGTCACTATACCCTCTACCTGGAGTATCTGGGAGGTCTGGTGCCGCTCCTGAAGGGCAAGAGGGCCAGCAAGCTGAGACCAGACTTTATTATCTACGATCCAAAAATTAAATCTTCAGGCAAATGTAAGAGCTGGCAGATACACGTAGGAATAACATTGTTGATGGAATATTTTGTTCAGTTTGTGAGAATTTGTTTCAATCATTTACTTTCACTGATAATTAATCATTGCTTTTTATTATTGATATTTTGTTTTCAATACAATCAGCAATACTAGTGAGTAAAGACTGGTTGGTTCCATTGATGAAACCAGTCTGTTTGTGCTATTGAAATTTAGCACCCTGTGTATTCCAGATACACATGACATTATCAAACATGTCAATGGTTGCTATGAACAACCTTTTTTTTCTCAGAACACGCTGAAAATGTGTTGAAGAGCTAAATAAAGCTCATAAAAATTTCATGGGAGTTAAAAAATAAGTTAACTTTACACATTGTGCAGAATCAGGGCTATTTCAAGATCTATTCATAGACTTACGAATATGAAAAAGAACTAAAATTTCAATGTTCTTTATTTTCATGCTTACTCTTCCTTTTTTTTTTTTTTTTTTTTTTTTTTTTTTTTTAATGTCTTACATAGTGCCTGAAGTATTCTGTATGACTATTTATTTTATGTTTTGTTTCAAGTTTGTGATATTTTACATATTCATAGACTTACGAATATGAAATAGAACTAAAATTTCAATCTTCTTTATTTCCATGCTTACTTTGGCCTTTCGTTATTGTTTTACATAGTGCCTGAAGTATTCTTTATGACTATTTATTTTATGTTTTGTTTCAAGTGTGTGACATTTTACATATTCAATTTTCTAACGTAAATTTTTTTATTGAATACTATTATGAATAGAATCTTCTTTTGCATTTGAATGTTAGGTCTCTAGATGTACATGTACCACCACTAAGTATTAACAACCACAACACCAGCGCTGACGAGTATGTGTGTACTTTGTCTAAACCAATTTTATTCTGTTTCTAGCTGAAGTAGCCCAACCAGGGGGAATTGAAAGTGACACCAGCTCAGAGTCCGAGGCCGAGGTATACACAGATGGGTGTGGCTCACCCCGCATGCAGAGGAGACGGCGGAACAAAGTTTTCCGCGCCGAGAGAGTCAACAGAAGTATCACATTTAGAACGTTGGATGAGCTGATGTACGACGATAACTTGCCAGAGGTAGTCCCTGACCTAGAGATAACATGTTGTATTCAAAAAAGCTACTGTCATTTATTCACTGTATGAATCGTTAGCTACTGGTTAAATTAAATAGGATAGCTGTCACGTATCAACTTTAATAAACCTAACCTAGGGTAATTAATCTAGGTATAATTTTTTACCAGTAGGGAACGTCCCCACGTGCAGGTGTCAGAAATACCCAGACACGCGTCCGGTGATAGCGTGACATCTGACAGGAAATGATTTGATTGGTTAAAACAAGCGTCTGGGGGAAGGGGCTAAGAAAACGTGTGATCTTGAGACTTTAGTTGTGGAGAAAATTTCATAGAGATAAGACGTATTTTTGTTTTGAGTTGTAACTTGCAGTGACAAGTCTTGCATTTTATTTGATCTACTGAATATATTTTATTACTGAGCTTTCAAAGAAGTTATTCATCTGATGCAGTTTTATTTCTGAACATACTTTATATTTTTTTGTAATTCCAAGTTTTGAATTAAAGCTCTGTATTTGATTTAGAAGGATCTTCGTTTATTGAATCTCTAGAACTTATTTAGATCTAGAGATATGTCTACAGAATCCCCGGCATCACAGTTACAAGATATTAGCTCCTTCTGACGAATAATATGAATTGAGAAAGAAACTTAAAAACCATTTAAAATATGACAAGAATAAATTTTTTTAAATCATACTTCATCAGGACATTGCTTTCTGTTTTAAGTCTGTTTAATGTAATGTGAAGAGATCCATCACCTTTAGCTAGTCACAATTTATAAACTGACCATCTTTTTCAAACTTGAAACTGAAATGCACCACTCAAAATAAATATGTTGATTAACTCTTGCAAAACCTTTTTCAATTTGAATTTCAAATTTTTTACGACATTTTATTTGGCATGAAAGTAGGTCACACACGCTGAACAAAGATATATTCTTAGCCATTTCTATAGGATTGCTTTTTAATGCAAGCATCCATAAAATTTAGGAGCTCTTATTAAACTTTACTTTGTGATTTGTCAAACAATAATATAGAATGTTAATTCATTTTGTTTCTAGACCAACAGGCTAGTTGAAGTGACTTCCAATATCTGGGGGACCAAGTTTCAGATCACTGGCCTGGCCTCGTCTCTACCAGCGTGTCTGGGTCAGGTGGTGTACAAGACCTCTCTGCTGCACCTGCAGCCCCGCCAGATGACCATCACCATCTCAGAGATCACTCCAACCAGACAAACATTGTCAAGGGACCCAAACTTCACACCTGCTCCTGCAAGTGATGACGAGGAAAGTTTTTGTAAGCAAACGTCTTGGTGGACATTTTTGTCTTCATGAACATTTTTGTCTTCATTAACATTTTTGTCTTCATGAACATTTTGTCTTGAAAGATAGACATAAATAATGTGGTAGCTTAGTGGCCAGTTAAGGTGGTGTATACACATGAGAATTGATATTTATATAATTTTGGGTTGATAAATCTTTTAAATCTCAGAAGAATAATTCAAGATAGATTAAAAAAAAGGAACCCCTGCCAGACCTGGCTAGTAGTGCAGTGTATGTGTCTGTGTATGAAATGACCAGTTGACCTTCACTGCACATGGTTGAGTGAACAGCAAAGAAAGTGTGTACGTCAGGACTGTGTGCAAAAGTGGGTCAGATTCACAACAAGATGCTGGAGTAAAAGAGATGAATAGAAGACTAATAAAATCAATGTGTTAATGGACATCATTCACTGATCGTAAACAAACAACATTCTATACAAATTACGATCTAATTTTTAATACACAATGGCTATCACGTGACAGTTTTTTTCTTTGTTTTATCAATATAATCACGTGACTAAATGTTGTTTGTTTACGGTTGGTGAATGAGGTCCATTGAGACTCTTGTTGTTTTAGTGTCTCTAGTACAACCTGACAGTCACCAGGTCACCAATAGTATTTCAGGCAGACAAGATGTCAACCTTGACCCCCTCCTCTACAAAAACATGCACATGAAACATGACCCATTTCAATTTAACCTTTACCCACTTTCAAACTTGCTACACCAATATATGTAGGCTTGAATTTGGCTTGGCTACCTATTAAAAGGACTCAAGGTTCAACACCCAGACTCTAGCAGAGTTGTGTTTACTAAATGCCTAATGGCAGCATAAGAAACCTTCTCCCAGATACCCCCTTCCCCCCACTGATCCACAGATGAGATAGGACCATAGCACTCTGAGAATGCTATAAGCATGAAAGTTGCGCTATATAAAAGCTGTTCACAAAAATACATGTATATCTTCATTTATTGATTAGTGTTCTTAAAATAACATTTTTATCATAGACTGGTGCTCACTGTTAGAAATCATTTTTTATAGGGGCAAGTGAAGGGGACCTGGCGGCAGAGAAGAAAACAGTAGAGGTCAGCGTACATGATGCCCCGTCTGTCCTCACTGATGACATCATCAGGGCTGATGGAACATTGCTAGAGAATGGGCTTAGGTAATAGTCAATACAAATTGGTAGAGACTCTCTGTGCTAGACACTTTATTCGAAATTGCTTTATAATTTATAATTGTTTTATAAGCTTTGACAAGTTGTCTCTTTTATTCTGTTTTTTTACAAAGTTTATATCAACTCACTCTGTCTGACTGGTAAAAAGTTTGTACATGTTATTTCTCCCACACCCAATCTCGGATCAAGTTGAAATTTTTCCACAATTATTTCTAACGAAACAAGAATCAATTTTTAAAAATTAACCTGTTAGTTAATTAAATGTTGGTAATTAATTATTTTGTTTGGTATTGTACAAGTGAAAGAAATTGTACTTTACCGATGTGGTGGTATAAGTTGAGTTAGTTCCCTTGAGGAGGCTTGAGCTCTGAGTTCGAATTAAGTCATAAAATATTTTTTTATTTTTTAAATGTACTAAAAAAATCATTCACAGTAACATTGTCACAGATACCTCCTCACCCCCAGCTCCCTTTTCCCAACTGGTCCAGACACGTGATAGGATCATAGCACATTGAGAACGCAAAAAGCTTGAAATGGCGCTAACCAAATACCTTTGGTAAAAATATTCTAATCAGACAGGTTTACAACTTTAATTACATGACTGATGCAAACTCATTGATACAATTACACTCAATATAAACTTTGTATTTTTTTTAAAGTATCTATTCTATTTTTTTGTTATTTCCTTTAATAAGAGGATGTTTACATTTGTGTTTCTTCAGGTTGACTGGAATAGACACATCACTTATTGAGAACAGCCAGCCTTTGAACTTTGAACTCACCAACATGACGGGCAAATTGGTGAGTTCAGGGACTGTGAGGTCAAGGTCACTGTCTCCAGTCAGAAACTCATTAACTCAGACAGGACCTCTGACCAAACCAGATTTGGTTAGTGGTGATGTCCAGGTGCAGGGGGCTCGGCCCAAGGCCAGCATACATAAACGTAACAGCAGTAGCCACAACCACGGCAACCTTACCAACGCTACTGGCGGTGGTGGTTGCAGCAGCATTCCAAGCCCCAAGTCAACCAGCAGCAACAACAAACACGGGGTGGTCTCCAATTGTCATTCCAGCAGCCACACCGCCACCAGCGTCCACTGCACACAGAACGGCAACTCAGCTCAGCACTGCCCACCTGGCACCAACAAAGTCGAGGCCCTGCCCTCAGGCCTGACAAATGTGTCCTGCAACAGGAAACACGAAAACCTGGCAGGCTTTAAAAAGTTTGACCTGGGAACTCCTTCGGGAGGGGGAGCAGGGTTGGTGGGCGTGATGAAAGCTGAGGAGTTGACTCTGGGGCAAATATCCAAGGACCAGCATACGACAGGCAGCAGTTATGTGACTGTAGACTCTGGTGCACTCGTTGACGGAGTGGGGTCACGTTGGGCCGATCCTGCAGCCCACGCAGTCAAGCTTCTTGAGGACAGTGCCACAGAAGGATCAGATTTACCGTTTGAAAACAACTTGGTAGCTGACTGCAGTCCTACTGCCCCACACTGTCGTGACCTGCATAGAAGGTTAGATAACTCAGTTGTTTTATCTTATTTTAGAGTATGTTCATTTGCTGTTAAGTTAAAATATATTTAGCATTTATTTATTTAACCAGCATTTATATTTTATCAAGTTTTTATTTTTATATATTTTTGTCTTAATATGTCAGTGTGAAATTTTATTTATAATAAGAGTTACATTGCAAGTGAGTGGTAAATATGTCTTAGTATATTTAAAGTTAAATCTGATGACCCAATGTCCAGTGTATGCCAGGGAGGCTTGTTTAGATCTGATAACCCAGTGTCCAGTGTAAGCCAGGGAGGCTTGTTTAGATCTGATGACCCGATGTCCAGTGTATACCAGTGAAGCTTATTTAGAGCAAGAAATAACTGAATTCCTCTGTACAAAAAAATATTTTAATCCTTAGGCAAAAATCATGAAAATATTGAACACGCACACTTATCTTCTTATCTTATATGATACAGAAGTTACTTCAAAAAAGATGATTACGTCCTATGCGTCATGCATTTAGTCATGCATATTAACCAATGACCTAAATTCTGCCAAGTCACTGGTTTTCCTGGCTAGCTCAGGCAACCCATTTTATGCTATAATAGCGCTAGGGAAGAAAGAGCATTTGTACAAATTTGTCCTAGCATATGGAACGAGAAATGTGCCTTTGTCTTTGTGTCTTTCTGAGTATTTTATTAAATTTTTTTTTTGTATTTGAAGATTATGGTTCAGTGTTTTATGTATAATTGCTACTTTACTTTTAAGTCTTCTATCCTGAAGGCTTTCTAAATTTAGTGATTTTACTAAAGGTGTTCCTCTAGTCAAATGTGAATATTCGTTTGTTATGAATCTCACTGCTCTATTTTGTGTCTGTTCCAGTTTCTTAATGTTTTACTTTTGTTGAGGGGTCCCAAACAGAGGATGCATATTCTATTATTGGCCTAACCAAGGTTAAATAACATTTTAGTTATAAGTTCTTATTTGATTTAAGGAAATATCTTTTAATAAACCCTAATGCTTTGTTAGATTTTTTGATAGTTTCATCATTATGGGGATTCCATGACAGTTTTTCATTTATTATAACACCTATGTATTTTGCATTTTTAGTCTGTGTTACTGGTTTGCCATGAATAAGATAAGTGGAATTTATTTGTTTTAGTTTTTTTATGACTGACATTTTTCTGGGTGGAAAGACATGCTCCAATTTGATTCCCATTTCTGTAATTCATCTAATTCTCTTTGTAAAATATCTGTGTCTTGTGTTGTTTTTATTGTTCTATATATTATTCAATCGTCTGCAAATAATCTGACTTTTGTTCCTGAACTAATGCGATTTGGTAAATCATTTTTGTAGATTAAAAATAGTAGTGGAACTAAGACTGTTCCTTGAGGTACACCTGAGTTTACTGTTATTGGTGTTGATTTGGAGCCATTTATTATTACAGTTTGTTCTCTCCCTTCAGAAAATCTCTCTATATATATAATTCAATAATAAATTCTTGAAAGTAGCCTAGACTTAATATGAAGCATGAAACTTATGAACTGAACAGATTTTTTCTTCTACTCTCTCTCTATAAATATAATAAAAACATTTACACTTCTAATTATACCCCTTTACATATTTACTTTTTTGTTTAGAAACTCAAAAAGTTTGAGAAGGCATACACTTCCTATTTGCTCTTCTCTGGGACATTCATGCATACCCCATTTGACTACTAGATTTAGTTGTACTAATTTAAATATGTGTTGCAAATATTTATATAAGTGTTCACTTTTGTACATCTAGCAAAGTTAATTACTTGTTAAGGACCAACAGTTTGTGTAAAAATATTGAAGTCTTTTTGTAATTTAATGAGGGTAACTTTATAATTAAATAGTTGAAAACTGATTTTGTTTTTGTTATTGTCATGTTTTTGTTCTGTTGTTTTGTTTTTTAAGGCACAGAATTAACAAAATGTTAACATTGTGAGAAAATGTTTAAACCAAAAAAAGTTTTCTGAAAATCTGTTTTCATTTCAGGCTATATTTAGCTCAATACAACATCGTGGACACTGGGGCTCCCATCTCGCCCAGTGGCTGTCCTGCTTGTCTTCCTGTCCAGTTTCTCTCTGATGCCGCAACAGACTGCACATTAACGTCCACCATGGACAGTGACCAGCACCTTCGTCTAGTTGCTGAACATAATCTCAAAAACTCTTCAAGGATTACTGAAACAAATGACTGCCAGACATTCCAAAAAGAGGCAGCCGGCTCTGACAAGTGTTCTTCCTTGTTCACACCCACTTCAGTGCCAATGTTGTCATCCTCATCGTCAGTATTAGCCTCCGGCTCCAAACTGATTGGACGTTACCCAACTAACATCAGCTCATTTACCCACTGCCTACAATGTGCAGCTTCTGTCGCATCCAAGCGGAATTCCCTCAAGCAATCATCCAATCATTCCAGTGATGTCGCAGCACCATTACCTCCATCAGAACTTGCTCAAAACATCTGTGCCAACTGTCTGCACAACCAAAGGACTTTGTCCAACGGACAGCATCTTCCAAGCAATAACGACGGCACCCATTACCACCCAGACACGCAGCAATGTTCCGCCATGACAAAAGATCTAACTTCCTTTGACAAACTGACCCTGATTCTCTCGGAAGAGCCATCAGCTCAGAGCTCTTCCCACAATTTCAGGTCTATGCCTGGATTCGTCATGAAGAACCCTGATCACGTGACCATCAACACTGAACAGAGTTCCCCGTCCCCTGAACAAACTCCAGGGCACTCAGAAAATCTGCTTGGGTCTTATCCTCTGAACTCTGACTATCTGGGGAATCATATTGCAGACTTGGAAATCCAGCAAACTAGTGCCTCACTACCGTCCTCGCCGATACGTTTTGGTGTTAAGCCTGACCCAGCAGCCCAGAACATCCACGAGGAGATTCTCAAGGGACGTTGCAAACACTTGAGCCCCTTGCTTGGGAGAAAAGGTCGAGACAGTCCCATCTCGTCTCAAGATGTTTACCTTGGGCTAGAGGATGTCAGACTCTCTCATCAGTATCAAAGTCTTGAGGCTTTCCAAAAGGCTCAGTTGAAACAGAAGGTAAAAAAATAGTGTTTTTTTTTTTATCATAGGTGGTTGAAGGATTTGCAAAATGTTTCAGAGAAATAAATAACTTAACATGTTGTTTTTTTCATGATTAAATAAGGACTATCATTTTTGTAACTGTATAGCTCTGCCTAACTTAAAAACGAGAAAAGGACAAAATTTGGAGATTTATATATTTGATGAATATTTCAATATACATTTTTTTTTTTACCTTTCAAGAATACTGTCAATTCCAGATTCCACTTAATTACACCATATTGGGATTGGCTATGTTATTATTATTTTAGTCCACATAATGATTAGTTTCTATGTTGTAACTAGGTTTGTTTTGATAACAGTGAGTGGTCTCCCCTTAAATTAATTCTAATGTGATTTTTTTTTCTTAATTAAAACACAAGTGCATAAAGTTTGTAGTTTAAAAGTTTTGTCAGTAATTAGTCAATTTGAAATGTTTGTTATCAACTTGTTTTAGGACTCCCTGGGAATCAACAAATCTTAGAGTCTTCTGTTACAGATATTCTAATACAGTGATTTCATTCTAGTCTTGTTAATAGTTCCCCTTTCAGATCTTGCCATCTATGTGTAGATTATGTAAAGGCCATCTGTTTCTTTGACCGTTAACGAGAGTGTTTGTGGCCAGCACAACAACCAACTGCTTTTACTTTCCCCAACTATTATCAAATACCCATTAGAGTTGAGTGGAATCAGGGGTGTCCTAAAAATCTTGAATTCAAAAAACCTACTCTTCAATAACACTTGAACCCAAGAGCCCTCACTTCAGAAGACAAGAGCTTTACAACTCAGCCACCACACCTTCTCTTTAATAATACAAGCAAGCAAATAGTCATTAAAAAACAAATCATGTAATGTCAAATGCTGTTAGGCATTGTTTAGGTTCAGCCTAAATTGAGGCTTTCCAACATGACTTTGATAAGAAATTAAAAAAACATATTTAGATAAATTCATGGCAAAAAAAATTGCTTATCTTTCATTAAACCAGATGCGGAGACGTCTGCACAGCACATCTGGCAGGCTGGAGCAGGCCCGGACATTCACCATGCACAACAAGGCCCCACTGTGGAATGAAACAAGTCAGGTGTACCAGTTGGACTTCGGGGGCAGGGTGACACAAGAGTCTGCCAAAAACTTTCAGATAGAACTGAGAGGGAAACAGGTCAGTTGTTTCTTATACTGTGTCCGCTTTGCCTGCATCAGATGTGGAAAAACAATGCATTCACGCTTTAATTAATCTGAATTGAAAACATGGGCATTATCATTAACACTTGTCTGATAATTGAGACATTGAAAGAAAATTCTATGTGAACATTATCAATAGAGCTTTCATATTTAGTGCAATACTTAATGATACTTAATGAATAACTTAAGCAGAAAATAAGTTAGTCACAATTAAGGATCCGAGACAAACTCAGCTCTGGGTTAAAGGATTGTTCTGTTGATCAGTTGAATGCTTCATGGCTCCAATTTCAGTTCAATTGACAAAACAAGCCGATACAGCATACCTTTCCCCCTTTTTTACGGCTATGAGATAGGGAAGGAGCAAATTATGCATGTGTAGTGAAGTCTGAAGTGTATGTGAAATCCGAACCTTCACTTTCAATCTATGCTCTTGATACATGTATGAAGACCATCTCTCACTACCATATAGCAGAGTTCTCACTACACAGGCATTGTTTGACATGGTCATTTTGGCAGTTTCTTTGACTTGCTCAGATAGTTTTGCCACCGCTGCAGAGGTCTTTCCAATCCCTTTTGTCCCCTCATTGTCTAGATTAAGGCTGTTGTCAATAGTTCATCCCAGGTAGATAACATGTATGCTGCCAGACATTGGGGTTTTGTCAAAGTGAACCTGTCATTCTATCCATTTCTCCTGTACACAATCTCTGTTTCTGGTCATGTGTTTTATGTTTCATTTTTAAAGTCAATACAATTCTCTGTATCCAAATCAAATAGTAAAACAATTATATCAAATCTAAAACAGTTCAATTATTTTGTATGCTTTCTGTTTTAGTAACAAATTAAATTTTTTATCATAAAATTTCATTTTTGGTTTTAAATCTTTTCCCAGGTTATGCAATTTGGTCGCATCGACAACAATGCCTACACATTAGATTTCCAATATCCATTTACTGCTGTCCAAGCCTTCGCAGTAGCTCTAGCAAATGTAACTCAGAGATTAAAGTGAACCTGGTGGAGACAGTCCTAACATACTTGAGCATTAGACTCAACAGTCAACTGTCTTAAATCCAAATGGATCACAATGCAACCAGTGGAAACTTGAAATAGTTGTAGCAGATTCCTGGCGCCCTGTGTGTTTACTTAATGTCATTTGGCTGTAGTTCTTCTAGTCACAATATCTTTATCATATTTTCATTAATTTTGTTTTTTTCATAGTTTTATGATTTATCTTCGATGAAGAAGCTAGTCACTTGACGGTCCTGAATAGATTTGTTTATTGAGATGCAACTATTTATTCCATGCATGAATCTCTATTGACCCTTCCACTACAAATGTTCAAGGCACTCTGAAGAATAGAAAATCTATTTAGAGCAACTTATTGCATGTCTGTGGAGAGTTTGTAATGATGTGCATATTTTGCCTTAGTTGAAGTAGCCCAATACCATAGCTCATACAGTATGTAAATGTATTGACATGTTTTGCTCCTGTAAAGTCAGACACCATTCGTTCTACTTTGTAGGCCTAGGCACGGAGGCTAGTCATTTTTTCCTTTATGAGTATCTTTTGTAAAGATTTTTTTATGAACAAGTATTTTTGCCTTTTACAAGTATATCAGTATTTGTGGCAACAGTAGCCATCTTGGGAAACAAACCTTTTGTTCACCTTTTGTTTTTTTGTTTACTGTGACAGTAGCCTATGCTGCATTTACTTATGAGTCATTCCATATGTACTGCCAAATTGTATTTTTTTGTTTTAATTTGACAGTGTGCATCTAGTCTTAGATAACTGAGTTTATCATGAAGCTAATACTCCAACCAAAAAAATGCTATTTGGCATTTATTTTATTTTATTTTTGCTTTGTTTTTGATATATATGAAAAATAAATATTACAAGCTTAAAATGAATACTTTTTGGACATAAGCTGGCCTTTGTCTCTGAATATTTTTTTTTTCATTTCAATGGAACAGAAAAAAAAAGAAAAGTTTCCTACAATAATATGTTTTAGCAGTGTGTGTGTTTTTCTGTTTTTTGTTTTTGTTTTTTCAATTTTGACTCTAGAAAAGTTTGACAATTGATTTGAAATGAGCCTCAACCTTTCTTTCTTCGTCATTGATTTGCTCTAATCCAATAAAACATCACAGTATTGGGATTGTGCCCCTGTTACAGATAGGAAAACAAATAAAGTATTAGGTCAGAGTTGTCTAATTCAGTGATTCCCAAAATACGGCCCGCGGGCAAGATCCGGCTCGCGACGTGCTTCCATACGGCCCGGCAAAATGTCGGCACAAAATATAGAAAATCCCCCCTCCTCCCCCCCCCCCCCCAACCCAAATTACTAGCAAGGCATTTAACATTTGTGAGTTCATGAAATAGGACTAAAGAATCTACAAGGAAAAGTGAACGGATCTTCTCATTTTTGTAGAACATGATACCATTGCTAGCCAACATGTTTGTTTTTGTTAAGAAAGTGTCTGTGTGGCTGTTTTTAAAAAACAAGAATAACAAAATATAAACAAAATTTACACCATTTTTTTTTTGAAGTGTAAAGAGAAAATAAATTTAAATATCCCGATAATTCAATGTAAGTACTAGATCCTCGGGCTTGAAATAAAATAGTTTCAGGTCAAGTTTATAAAGTTTTTGTATCTTTTTTCCATCATGTGGCCCGTGACACTAGTTTTGGAAATCAAAATGGTCGGCAGATTGGCCCACAGATTGAATTAGGTTGGGCATCACTGGTCTAATTTATTTCTCAGTGAAAACTTCCAACAATGAATGCAGTGTATGTCATAGTACATGTGAATATGAAATAGTTGAGATTGAATGTTTCAACTGAAAAACTATTCAGTTCCCCTTTCTGACCTTGTGGTCTATGGAGCAGATGATGTAAAGGTCATCTGTTTCTGTGTCCTACAGTTAATGAGAATGTCATGTGGCCAGCACAACGACCAATCACCTTTACTTTTCCCCAGCTAATGTCAGGTACCCATTAGCATTGGGTATACTCAGAGGCAATCAAAGATCCGGAAATTAAAAATCCCAGTCTTCACCAGGATTTGAACTAGGGACCTCTCCTTTACTACTCATCCTCGACTACTATTCAGTATAGTGTTCTCTTGTATATAGTCTAGCTAATAATGTTCTTTCCAACGCTGCAACTTATATGACATTCTCTCTATGGGGACTGATGTTGCATATTTTCTTTACATTTTATTTTTCAGCAACTAGTTACGTTTGAATGATATTGTTAGGCGCAAAGTCAAAGTTTTAGTCTTTGAACTGATCTGACAAGCGATTGAGTCTTAGAATCATTCGGTCATGTGATTGGCTCTAGACTTTGAATTGATCTATCCAGTGATTGTTTCTAGTTTTTTAAATTTTGTCTATGAAGTAATTGATTCCAGCTTAAGAATGATTTGGTGATTGATTCTAAACTACAAAGCAGTTTAGCTTAAATAGGAGGATTCATTCTTCTAAGTTAGACTTTTAGGAAATTGAATAAACATTTTTTTTTTGTTCTATGGATGGGTCAATGAAATTGCCCTGTATCTGAGATGAATTGCTAAATGTTTCAGAGGCTTTCAGTTTAGGCAATTCTCCATGCAGTATGTCTTTAGTCTTTCAACAAAAATTAAATAGTTTTACATATTTGACCATACTGTTGGCCTACATTCTGGTCCTACATTCTGGTCCTACATTCAGGTCCCACATTCTGGTCCTACGTTCAGGTCCTACGTTCTAGTCCTACATAGATGTTTTCTACATTGCCTGTTCTTTAAGTATTGAAATCTTTAGTGTATAATTAAAATACTTAGTAATACAATTAAAAAAAAAAAAAATTTATGTGTAGTTGTTATGGGAAGTTTTCTAAGAAGAATTAGATTCTTTTTGTGTCAATAATCCAAAATATTTTAAAATTCAGTTGTGTTTTCTTCATTGAATCCAGTTGATATTTTGTATTTGTTTCGTGGATTTATTCTATTTGTTGTTTTTAGGAAATTCTTCTATGTGCTTCTTATTACAGTTTGGCCAAGCAATTTTCTCTGAAATTTTGTTTCCATAAAATTATTAAACAATTTTTAAACATTCAATTTCGTTTTTGTAGCCATTTTGAATGAATCTTTTGTTCAGTGTAGAAGTTTTGTAACAATCAAAGGAATGAAAATTAAGATTTTTTCTTTTGAGTGTTTTGCCGTTTTGAATTAAAAGCGTACTAATTCAGAATGGCGCTGTTCGTGAAGAAATGGAAGTTCAAGGGTTCTCACTCTGGCTGATTCTGACCCAATTACTATGCCCGTTGCCGACACTGGTAGTAGTCAGAGGAGTAGGCGCATATGTCGTGCAAGAAAGTTCGCGGCTCCGTTAGCAGCAGTCAGACGTTTGTAAAATATTTTACATGTTTTGAATGTTCCTTCAAAGTTGAAGATAATCTACTTCCTGGTCCAAACATCCCGCAGGATGAATTGGCGTGGCAGCTGGCAGGGTATGAGCCCTGGACTTCGAGACGACCGAACGACACTCCAGCGTGCATACATGCACGACCAGGCCGCCATTGCATCTCTGAGGTCACTAGCACTGCACGGGAGCCATGAGGTACTATGCCGCACAGCAGAGTTTCTTACCAGTCCACCAAGGTCAAGGTCTCCCTGCTCGTCACTAATCGGAATTTGTCTATCCCTCCCCCCCCCCTTTTCCCTTTAGATTTACGTCTGCACGCAACAGACCTGGAAATCCTACATGTGCCATGATCTCTATTAATAGCACAGAAAAAAAAAAAAGGTTTCAGCAACAATGAGCTTGGCATGTCGACGTCGACTGTCTAAACGCTTTTTCTATAGGAGCTGTGCATTGGAAATCTATATGAAAGGGAGTCAACCCAAGAGATAAGAAGATACTCCCAAGAGATGCCTCGAGAAATTCGGAATCGATACCCATGGTCGCTGTTCAGGCGCCGAGCGTGTGTGTATAAAGCCTACAAGGCGATGAGTGTAGCTGGATTGTGTTGCTCAGTGGCAGCTTCCGCGTAGCTAGCTATCAACAAGGCTACAGCTCGAGCGGAAAGCATAAAGGCAGCACAGAAATCACCCAGATACCCCCTCCCCCCACTGCTGCACCAAAAAGATAGGGCCATAGCGCACTGGGCATTATTCTATAAGCATGAAAGTTGCGCAATGCAAAAGCCAAAAGGATAAGAAAGATGAATCAAAAGCAGCCAATACAGGAATAAATCCAACCTGCCCGTGCCTTAAGAGTAATCGGCTTTTGAAAGCGAGGATCGGACTTCACAGCCATCTTGGAGTTCGTGGGAAATTAAACTTGCTTATCTCCGACCACATATATAGGGCTATAACACGTAAAACACTGAACCATAGCTTACAAATACAAAAGACTTAAGACTGCTTTATGGATCCTTAAGACAGTGTGTTGTTATTACAAGGTCAAGGACTCTTTTCTCAAATAAAAACAACAGCAAAAACATACACATATATAGATCAGACACAACATAAAGAGTTCATTCGGTGACTACACACAGACTTCCTTCCAAACCCTTTTAAACACACCCTAATGAATATTCAGAAAGACACAGAGAGCCTAAAGGCGCAATTCTTGTTATCTGTGTACTAAGACAAATTCGTACAAGTGCTCCTTCTTCCCTTTTGCCAAGATGGGCGATTGTGCCTGAATCAGCCTGGAAATCTAATGACTTATCTTATAAAATATTGACGTTACTTAAAAAAAAAAAAAAAGATTACTTCCTACGCGTGTCCCTAGGTTAATCAAGTCATGCATGTTAATCAATGACTTATATTCTGCCAATTCATTGGTTTTCCTGGCTGACTAAGGCAACCCGTTCGATGCTCTAATAACACTAGGAAAGAAGGAGCACTTGTACAAATGGATACGCGTAGGAGGTAATTAATTATCGTCTGCTAAGAAGGAACGTATGCTACTTATGATACAATTGTCACGGACATGAGATTGTGCTCATCCTTTACCAGAAATGAAATGGCCTTATGGGAAGGTAAAGATTTCTTCTTTGATTTTTTGGTCACGTCACAAAATAATGCACGAAAAATAATGACGTTTTACACAATACACACAAACATGGCTGCCGAACTCAAGTTTTTTGACAACCTTTTTGAACCGATTGACCATTGTTTACATGGACCCGACAAGATCTGATTGACCGACACCTAGAAGCCTTCCAAACGTTTCATTACACATTCTCAAGAGTCTAGTTTGTTGTCCAATTAATTTTAAAATCTGGAAGAAGGTAAAAAAATTATTGAAAATCTACAGGAACTGGCCTATAAGAAATGGGAACTTTTAAGTAACATGAAGATGATGAATTGCCAACCTGATTGCACCAAGCCTGTGGCTTCTGATACTTCTTCCAAGGCATCCACGAGCCAGGACAGCAGGAGAACATCAATGCAAGAAAAATTATCTGTGATATCTCAGGTTTGTGAATTTTCTTATCCCATACTTTAAAATGATTGATGTAGATAGACCTCAGTCCTCAGGCAACGCTTCATCTAAACTGTTGCGCCGCTTAGACGACATACTTAACAAGGCATCTAAAATCACTCGCACAACACTACTATATTCAAATAAACTTTTTGAACAAAAATGTCTCAGGAAAATGGGAAAAAAATATTGGAAGACAACAGCCACCCGCTCCATCATAACAACGTAAAGTCATCGCGAAGTGGTCGACTTCTATCTATTGAGACCAGAACCGAGCGGTACAAATTCGACTTGGCCTAAATTGTGCCGATGTGCCAAAAACTCAAACTCAAAAACTCGATCGTTCCTTACTCGTCACTCGTTGATCAAGAAACGTGAAAAGCACCAAGATGCCTGTGTGTGTGGTCGCTCAATGAACTCTTTATGTTGTGTCTGTTCTATTCATTTGAATGTTTCTGTTGTGTTGTTTTTATATGAGAAAAGGATACATGCAATAACAACAAATTTCCACAAGGATCCATAAAGCAGTCTTAGTCTTACTCTTAGCCTTAGTCTCGTTTGACTGAATGGGGCTCTTGTCAACATGCAAGATAGCAGACGCATACAAGTCGCAATTGTGTACAGTTATGATTAAAAATAATTGATGCAATTTCACTTTAAAATAAGCGAGGTTTTTAAAAAGTTTTTTTTTTTTATATTTAACTCTTTCTTTCCATAATTATTTTCATTGTTCCGATAGAATCATTCATTTTGCTCATTTGTATTTCACTATCCTGTTCCGATTAAACTTCAATAACTTTTTTTATTTGTTATCAGAAAATGTTATGTTTGGTATTAAATTGTAGGATTTTACACAACACAAATTAAAGTTAATAAATCCAAAAGTTAGTTTAGTTTGATGGGGTCATATCAACGTTGGCATCGTCAATAAGGAGAGAAAGAGTTAACTTGTTAATCAATGAACCTGAGTGAAGCATCTTAATAGACTGTAGGTTTATCTTATCTTATAAATTGAAATCGTCCCTTCAACTGAGAAGATAATAACGTCCTACACCGTTTCATGCGTCAATCTAGTCATGCATGTTAATCGGAGACTTAAATTCTGATACGTCATTGGTTTTCATGGCTGATTCAGGCAACCCATCACATGCTCTAATGTCAATAGAGAAGAACGACCATTTGTACAAATTAGTCCTAGCATATACATTAAGAAATGTTTAAAATAGTTTGACTCGCTCTACATTGAACCCTTTCCCCAATAGTCTTACACATCTGTTAGTTTTACGTCACTCTCTTATTAACTCTTTCTCTCCTAACTGACGATACCAACGTTGATTCCACCAGAATGTGGTAGATAATTACGGAGAGAAAGAGCTAAATTACACTTTTCGAGGAAGAATCTACGTGTACTATAGACTATAACAGTGTTGTCCAAACTGTTTTCCGTGGAACCTTACTGTTTTGCGAGGTCTGAATAGGTGTTCCCAGAACTGCTAGAATAATTAACTAGTAGGCCACCACTCTCTAAATAAAAAAAATTAAAAAAGCAAAGTGTCCCGCTAAATATTCCGAATGTGCGAAGTGTCCCGCTAAATACTCCGAATGTGCGAAGTGTCCCGCTAAATGCTCTGAATGTGTGAAGTGTTCCGCTAAATACTCCCAATGTGCGAAGTGTCCCGCTAAATACTCCGAATGTGCGAAGTGTCCCGCTAAATGCTCTGAATGTGCGAAGTGTTCCGCTAAATACTCCCAATGTGCGAAGTGTCCCGCTAAATACTCCGAATGTGCGAAGTGTCCCGCTAAATACTCCGAATGTGTGAAGTGTTCCGCTAAATACTCCGAATGTGCGAAGTGTCCCGCTAAATGCTTCGAATGTGCGAAGTGTCCCACTAAATACTCCGAATGTGCGAAGTGTCCCGCTAAATACTCCGAATGTGCGAAGTGTTCCGTTAAAGAAAACAAAAGTTTGGAAAAGACTGAGCTGTAAGTTCCATTATGAACCCCTAGCCATATGGCCAAGACTCTGGCATGGAGCACTGGTTCATATTTGAAACCCTATGGCCCCTACCTGAGGTCCTGGGTTCGAATCTCGGTGAAGGCTGGTATTTCGAATTTCAGGATTTTTAGGGCGTCCCTGAGTCCACCCAACTCTAATGGGTACCTGATCTTAGTTGGGGAAAGTAAAGGCGGTTGGTCGTTGTAATGGCCACATGACACCCGCTCGTTAACCGTTGGCCACAGAAACAGATGACCTTAACATCATCTGCCCCATGGATCGCAAGGTCTAAAAGGGTAATTTTACTTTTACATTTTACTGCCCATATTGGATGCTGGATGCCCTTTAATAACAAGATTACTGGCTAGAAACTTCTTTCACTAAATCCTTTAGTGATCTTAAAAACATGCACTCGATAATTTGCGGCATCTTTCGTAAGGTGTTCTTTTTGTCCCACCAAGACATGCGTAATGAACTAGTGTTTAGAAGAAAAAGTGCGAAAACGGAAAATCATGAAACTTACGAAATGTGCTTTCGTTTTTCTTTTTACAACTATTGTATTCATTCACTCTGTCTGTCCGTCTGTCTGGTAAAACGTTGAAACACGTTATTTCTTCCACACCCATTCTTGGATCCAGTTGAAACTTTCCACAAATATTGTATTCATTTACTCTGTCTGTCCGTCTGTCTGGTAAAACGTTGAAACACGTTATTTCTTCCACACCCGTTCTTGGATCCAGTTGAAACTTTGCACAAATATTGTATTCATTCACTCTGTCTGTCCGTCTGTCTGGTAAAACGTTGAAACACGTTATTTCTTCCACACCCATTCTTGGATCCAGTTGAAACTTTCCACAACTATTGTATTCATTCACTCTGTCTGTCCGTCTGTCTGGTAAAACGTTGAAACACGTTATTTCTTCCACACCCATTCTTGGATCCAGTTGAAACTTTCCACAACTATTGTATTCATTCACTCTGTCTGTCCGTCTGTCTGGTAAAACGTTGAAACACGTTATTTCTTCCACACCCATTCTTGGATCTAGTTGAAACTTTCCACAACTATTGTATTCATTCACTCTGTCTGTCCGTCTGTCTGGTAAAACGTTGAAACACGTTATTTCTTCCACACCCATTCTTGGATCCAGTTGAAACTTTCCACAAATATTCATTGGCGTAGACAAGACATGAATCAATTTTAAAAAACTAACCAATTAGTCAATTGATTACTAGTAATTATTTGTTTTGTCTAATATCAACAAGTAAAATTAATCCTTCAGTATTCACAGAAATGGCTAAATATGTAGGATTTGATCCCTTTGATAATTTCATTTCCCCCACACCCGTTCCCGGATCAGGTCAAAATTTAAACAATTATCTATTGTTGCTAACAAGGCATGAATTAATTTAAAAAAATCAAACAATTAGTCAATCGATTATTGGTAATAATTATTTTGTTTGAAAACGGGAAATGACTTATACATTCTTGATTGATATAGTTGTAAGTGCGGAGTTTTTCCCCTTAGATAAGCTTTTTTTTTTTTTTTTTAAATTTTGGCAATCACTGCTGCGTACTATACCAAATGTTTGGTTTTCAGCAATCTAGGTATGTCATAGTGCAAGCTTCTCTCTACCATCTCTTAGTCTTCACACCTTTCGCCTTCACCTATCCCTTAGTCTGTTGGACCGTTTGGGGCACCACACAAGATCTGTCAACCGCGTTTCTCCATTCCTCTCTGCCCTTTGCCTTGGATAGAATTTCATTCACTGACAGGCCTTGTCCAATCTTTGATGTTGAATTCCCATCGCTTTCTCTGTCCGACTCTTCCTCTTCTTCCTGGTTCCGTTCCCCGAACAGTCTTACTAATCATTTATTTCTCTGTCACTCTAATTGAAATAGTGCTTTGTATGCAAGAATCTAATCTACAAGTAACGTATAATAAAACGAATATTTAACGGCAAGCAAACAAACATCTTCTTCTGCCCGCAGCCTGGAGATCCTGAGTATTACCAGTTCCTGGACAGCGAGATGGCCGTCAGAGAGGTTAGCGGCAACAGCAAACGTTTGTACGACTACCGGTATTTCAGCAAGGTGGCGCGGTTCTCGGTGGATGAAGAGATGTCGCTGATCGGGCGAGAGTACCACATGGTGGAGCAAGTTTACTACAACACTTTCCCAAAGCATTTGGTAACCATTGTTTGTTTTGTGTGTTTGTTTGTTTTGTTTGTTTGTTTGTTTGTTTTGTTTTGTTTGTTTGTTTTGTTTGTTTTGTTTTGTTTGTTTGTTTGTTTTGTTTGTTTGTTTTGTTTGTTTGTCTGTTTGTTTGGTTTGTTTGTTTGTCTGTTTGTTTGGTTTGTTTGTTTGTTTTGTTTGTTTGTTTTGTTTGTTTGTTTTGTTTGTTTGTTTGTTTTGTTTGTTTGTCTGTTTGTTTGTTTTGTTTGTTTGTTTGTTTTGTTTTGTTTGTTTGTTTGTTTTGTTTGTTTTGTTTGTTGGTTTGTTTGTTCATAGTAGTCGATTCAATGCAGAACTTTGTGTAAGCCAGCTTAAGCACAATTTCTTAATAAAGATATGGGAAATTCGTTTTGACATTGTGCATCGTGTCACGACCCCCCTGTTGAGTTATAGGCCCCTACTTTTAATCGCTTTTGGGCCAATCAATTGAATCGTTCCATTTTAGCTTTCTAATCTCAGCATAAAAGTTATAGGAAACAAGTTTTGTAGTGATAAAAAATGCGGGCCTTTTAAGTGGAATGAAGGTACACTACTCCACACTACAAATAACTCGTCTCTTAAAGGAAGCGCTACCGTTGACCACTTCACAGCTAAGGATATAGTGGACACGATCATTTCACTTTTCTAAGATGTTTGAGGGTCACTTAATGCCTACCAGTTAATCTACATAACCAACTACTATGTTGTTTTCTCAGACTTGTGTAAGGGACATCCATGTGCTGAACTTTCACGGCTATAGCCTTTACTTTTTTTGTTTTCTGTTTCTTAAAAACTAGCCGCTTCGAGACGGGGGGGGGGGGGGGGGTTCCTCTTTCTAGTGCCAATGATTGGCATCTATAGAATGGGTAAAACGAATTTTTAAAAACCGGTTTTTAGATTTCAACGTTTAAAGAAATGGATTTCTTTAATTTTTGCTAATATGAAAATCAAACATGGCATGTTTGAACCCTGCCTTTGGGCCAGGAGAATTATTTTTAGTTCTGCAGGAACGTTCAAAACAATGCAAAACAATGATAGAATGCGCACTGTAAACGTCTTCCTTCCTAGCCATGATATCGTTGACTTTCCCCTACCAAGAAAATAGATTTAGCCTAAGCATTTCTAATCGCCTCCTTATTCAAGTTTTGTAACTTCAATAATTAAATTGACCTCTTCACTTTTGTTCCTAATTCAAGTTATCGTTTACAATTTATCTTTCAGCCCATGATTTGGAAAACTTACGTAAGTTTCATGTATCGTGTTTTAAATCTAGATCTAGATCTAGTAGACTTATACACCAGGACTGTAATTTTGTAAAATATCTGGAATGTCAAAGAAAGGGGTGGTTTAAAAGAAAAAAAAAGAACAATGCTAGCTATCTGGTAGCTCTATTAGTGTCTGTAAAGGTAGATCTACCTTATATTATACAGGCGTTACTTCAAAAAAGAAGATGATTACGTCCTATGCGTCATGCATTTAGTCATGCATATTAACCAATGACTTAAATTCTGCCAAGTCACTGGTTTTCTTGGCTGGCTCAGGCAACCCATTCCATGCTCTAATAGCACTAGGGAAGAAGGAGTATTTGTACAAATTTGTCCTAGCATATGGAAGGAGGAACGTGCCTTTATCTTTGTGTCTTTCTGAGTATTTTATTAGATTAGATCTAGCTGGTAGATGATCATTGTCTGCTCGTAGACTACTCTACTGACCCCCCCCCCAAAAAAAATGTTTCTGAAGTCTATGTTATTATTTCCATTTAACACTAAACCAACATCTAGGCAATGGCGAGTTAACAATAAAAGTTTGAAAGTGCTGACACAAATTTAGCAATGTCTATGACTAATACAGTTTCTTCTAGTCACCAGTGGCGTCACTAGGTGGGGGGGGCGGGCCGCATCGGGTGACACCGACCCTAGTGACGCCACTGCTAGCGACTACGTTATTTCCTGTATATAAATTTATTTATTTTTTGTTCACTTTGTTTCAAGGACCCGGAGTCGTTTCAAGTTCTGAAGAAGGATTTTGCACGGGGGACAAGTGGTAAGGTGCGTGCGTGCGCGTGATTTAGTGTGAGACTTTATTTTGTGTATCTTTTTGTGTTTTTTAATATAAAATATAAATATAAAATTTTTACCTGGATTATGGGGAAATTAGAAGACAACTTGTGAGTGAAGACAAGGGGCATTACTGCCAGAGAGGTGAAACAGAGTTGTGTAGAGAATTAGGTCTAAATACCTTCCCTTTTTTTTTTATGTTTAGATCCAGTAGTGGCCCTATCAAGGTTTACACCCACGGTCTAGTAAAACTGAGTCTGTACACTTTACAGTTCACCTTGTCAACAAGCACAAAACATTCCTGCATATACCATCATTATTATTTATAAGTTTTACCGATTGCAAGCATTGGGTAATCGTCGCCACATGGTTATATGCTGTGTGCAAACATCATTGCATGGGTTGTACGTAAGTTGTAAGAGTATTCGACTTCCCAAACTAACAGTGTCCAGATCTAAACTTGGTAAAGGATGCTTATTTAGAGTTCCCTGGATAGCACACCACTCAAATAGTCACTTGACATTTGTTGAATAAGACAGCAGTCTGTTTTTTATTTTAAAATGCAATAAATCTCTGCCGAATGGACGGCTACATCTGGAAAGATTACGATTCATTTTATAAATGAGTTGCTGGCGTTCCTTCGAAAAAGACTATCACGTCCATCCTACGTGTATCCACCTGGTCATACATGTCGGCTGGAGACCTAAACGTCGCTTAGTCATTGGTTTTCATGGCTGATCCTGGCAACCCTGTCCCTGCCGTAGACTCTAAGAAAGAAAGACATTTTCTTGATATCGGGAAAAAGAAATGTGTCTTTATGAGTATTTCATTTCGTTGTTTTTGCGTTTGTAAATTATGTTTTGGTGTTTTAAGTATTGCTGCTACTTTACTTTTTAGACTTTTGTTCATTTTGTCCCTAGATTCTTTTAAAATAATAAAGATGTTTCTCTAGTCAAAGGTGTTTATTGATAAAAGAAGAAAAAAAAACTCAAAGCTTTACTTTGCGTTCTATACTAGTTTCTTTATGTTTTGTTGATTTGCATAATTCCATACAAAAGACACATATTTTTATAATGGTCTAACACAGAGGTTCTCAATTTTTTTTTTACCCGGGGACCCCCGTTATAAAGTCAAAACTTGCCCTCGAAATCCAAAGTAAAAAAAAAATCTTTTAGCGAAGAAGTTATTTTAATTGTATACAATTTTCATCTTTCTGAGGACCCCCTTCACTCGTCTCGTGGACCTCTGGGGGTTTGAGAAACACTGGTCTACCAGCATCATATTTTTTAAACTTCATATGTTTTATCAAAATGTTTTATTTTTTGTTTTCTTGTTTTGTATAGAGATTTGCTGTTTATTTAAAAAGTGTTTGTTTCTGTGTTCAAAAAGTACTTCTTTCTGTGTTCAAAAATACTTCTTTCTGTGTTCAAAAAGTGCTTCTTTCTGTGTTCGAAAAGTACTTCTTTCTGTGTTCCAAAAGTTCTTATTTCTGTGTTCAAAAAGTACTTCTTTCTGTGCTCAAAAAGTGCTTCTTTCTGTGTTCCAAAAGTTCTTCTTTCTATGTTCAAAAAGTACTTCTTTCTGTGTTCAAAAATACTTCTTTCTGTGTTCAAAAAGTGCTTCTTTCTGTGTTCAAAAAGTACTTCTTTCTGTGTTCCAAAAGTTCTTCTTTCTGTGTTCAAAAAGTACTTCTTTCTGTGTTCAAAAATACTTCTTTCTGTGTTCAAAAATTGCTTCTTTCTGTGTTCAAAAAGTACTTCTTTCTGTGTTCCAAAAGTTCTTCTTTCTATGTTCAAAAAGTACTTCTTTCTGTGTTCCAAAAGTTCTTCTTTCTATGTTCAAAAAGTACTTCTTTCTGTGTTCAAAAATACTTCTTTCTGTGTTCAAAAAGTGCTTCTTTCTTGTGTTCAAAAATACTTCTTTCTGTGTTCAAAAAGTACTTCTTTCTGTGTTCTAAAAGTTCTTCTTTCTATGTTCAAAAAGTACTTCTTTCTGTGTTCAAAAATACTTCTTTCTGTGTTCAAAAAGTACTTCTTTCTGTGTTCAAAAATACTTCTTTCTGTGTTCAAAAAGTGCTTCTTTCTGTGTTCAAAAAGTACTTCTTTCTGTGTTCCAAAAGTTCTTCTTTCTATGTTCAAAAATACTTCTTTCTGTGTTCAAAAAGTACTTCTTTCTGTGTTCAAAAAGTACTTCTTTCTGTGTTCCAAAAGTTCTTCTTTCAATGTTCAAAATCTTCTTTCTGTGTTCAAAAAG
Source organism: Biomphalaria glabrata (assembly GCF_947242115.1). Classification (NCBI taxonomy): domain Eukaryota; kingdom Metazoa; phylum Mollusca; class Gastropoda; family Planorbidae; genus Biomphalaria; species Biomphalaria glabrata. The sequence continues at coordinate 49,845,433 of NC_074716.1, read as the reverse complement.
TACTTCTTTCTGTGTTCAAAAATACTTCTTTCTGTGTTCAAAAATTGCTTCTTTCTGTGTTCAAAAAGTACTTCTTTCTGTGTTCCAAAAGTTCTTCTTTCTATGTTCAAAAAGTACTTCTTTCTGTGTTCAAAAATACTTCTTTCTGTGTTCAAAAAGTGCTTCTTTCTTGTGTTCAAAAATACTTCTTTCTGTGTTCAAAAATTGCTTCTTTCTGTGTTCAAAAAGTACTTCTTTTTGTGTTCCAAAAGTTCTTCTTTCTATGTTCAAAAAGTACTTCTTTCTGTGTTCAAAAATACTTCTTTCTGTGTTCAAAAAGTGCTTCTTTCTTGTGTTCAAAAATACTTCTTTCTGTGTTCAAAAATTGCTTCTTTCTGTGTTCAAAAAGTACTTCTTTCTGTGTTCCAAAAGTTCTTCTTTCTATGTTCAAAAAGTACTTCTTTCTGTGTTCCAAAATACTTCTTTCTGTGTTCAAAAAGTGCTTTTTTCTGTGTTCAAAAAGTACTTCTTTCTCTTGTTCCAAAAGTTCTTCTTTCTATGTTCAAAAAGTACTTCTTTCTGTGTTCAAAAATACTTCTTTCTGTGTTCAAAAAGTGCTTCTTTCTGTGTTCAAAAAGTACTTCTTTCTGTGTTCCAAAAGTTCTTCTTTCTGTGTTCAAAAAGTACTTCTTTCTATGTTCAAAAATACTTCTTTCTGTGTTCAAAAATTGCTTCTTTCTGTGTTCAAAAAGTACTTCTTTCTGTGTTCCAAAAGTTCTTCTTTCTATGTTCAAAAAGTACTTCTTTCTGTGTTCAAAAATACTTCTTTCTATGTTCAAAAAGTACTTCTTTCTGTGTTCAAAAATACTTCTTTCTGTGTTCAAAAAGTGCTTCTTTCTGTGTTCTAAAAGTACTTCTTTCTGTGTTCCAAAAGTTCTTCTTTCTGTGTTCAAAAAGTACTTCTTTCTGTGTTCAAAAATACTTCTTTCTGTGTTCAAAAATTGCTTCTTTCTGTGTTCAAAAAGTACTTCTTTCTGTGTTCCAAAAGTTCTTCTTTCTATGTTCAAAAAGTACTTCTTTCTGTGTTCCAAAAGTTCTTCTTTCTATGTTCAAAAAGTACTTCTTTCTGTGTTCAAAAATACTTCTTTCTGTGTTCAAAAAGTGCTTCTTTCTTGTGTTCAAAAATACTTCTTTCTGTGTTCAAAAAGTACTTCTTTCTGTGTTCTAAAAGTTCTTCTTTCTATGTTCAAAAAGTACTTCTTTCTGTGTTCAAAAATACTTCTTTCTGTGTTCAAAAAGTACTTCTTTCTGTGTTCAAAAATACTTCTTTCTGTGTTCAAAAAGTGCTTCTTTCTGTGTTCCAAAAGTTCTTCTTTCTATGTTCCAAAAGTTCTTCTTTCTATGTTCAAAAAGACTTCTTTCTGTGTTCAAAAAGTACTTCTTTCTGTGTTCAAAAAGTACTTATTTCTGTGTTCCAAAAGTTCTTCTTTCAATGTTTAAAATCTTCTTTCTGTGTTCAAAAAGTACTTCTTTCTGTGTTCAAAAATACTTCTTTCTGTGTTCAAAAATTGCTTCTTTCTGTGTTCAAAAAGTACTTCTTTCTGTGTTCCAAAAGTTCTTCTTTCTATGTTCAAAAAGTACTTCTTTCTGTGTTCAAAAATACTTCTTTCTATGTTCAAAAAGTACTTCTTTCTGTGTTCAAAAATACTTCTTTCTGTGTTCAAAAAGTGCTTCTTTCTGTGTTCAAAAAGTACTTCTTTCTGTGTTCCAAAAGTTCTTCTTTCTGTGTTCAAAAAGTACTTCTTTCTGTGTTCAAAAATACTTCTTTCTGTGTTCAAAAATTGCTTCTTTCTGTGTTCAAAAAGTACTTCTTTCTGTGTTCCAAAAGTTCTTCTTTCTATGTTCAAAAAGTACTTCTTTCTGTGTTCCAAAAGTTCTTCTTTCTATGTTCAAAAAGTACTTCTTTCTGTGTTCAAAAATACTTCTTTCTGTGTTCAAAAAGTGCTTCTTTCTTGTGTTCAAAAATACTTCTTTCTGTGTTCAAAAAGTACTTCTTTCTGTGTTCTAAAAGTTCTTCTTTCTATGTTCAAAAAGTACTTCTTTCTGTGTTCAAAAATACTTCTTTCTGTGTTCAAAAAGTACTTCTTTCTGTGTTCAAAAATACTTCTTTCTGTGTTCAAAAAGTGCTTCTTTCTGTGTTCAAAAAGTACTTCTTTCTGTGTTCCAAAAGTTCTTCTTTCTATGTTCAAAAATACTTCTTTCTGTGTTCAAAAAGTACTTCTTTCTGTGTTCAAAAAGTACTTCTTTCTGTGTTCCAAAAGTTCTTCTTTCAATGTTCAAAATCTTCTTTCTGTGTTCAAAAAGTACTTCTTTCTGTGTTCAAAAATACTTCTTTCTGTGTTCAAAAATTGCTTCTTTCTGTGTTCAAAAAGTACTTCTTTCTGTGTTCCAAAAGTTCTTCTTTCTATGTTCAAAAAGTACTTCTTTCTGTGTTCAAAAATACTTCTTTCTATGTTCAAAAAGTACTTCTTTCTGTGTTCAAAAATACTTCTTTCTTTGTTCAAAAAGTGCTTCTTTCTGTGTTCAAAAAGTACTTCTTTCTGTGTTCCAAAAGTTCTTCTTTCTGTGTTCAAAAAGTACTTCTTTCTGTGTTCAAAAATACTTCTTTCTGTGTTCAAAAATTGCTTCTTTCTGTGTTCAAAAAGTACTTCTTTCTGTGTTCCAAAAGTTCTTCTTTCTATGTTCAAAAAGTACTTCTTTCTGTGTTCCAAAAGTTCTTCTTTCTATGTTCAAAAAGTACTTCTTTCTGTGTTCAAAAATACTTCTTTCTGTGTTCAAAAAGTGCTTCTTTCTTGTGTTCAAAAATACTTCTTTCTGTGTTCAAAAAGTACTTCTTTCTGTGTTCTAAAAGTTCTTCTTTCTATGTTCAAAAAGTACTTCTTTCTGTGTTCAAAAATACTTCTTTCTGTGTTCAAAAAGTACTTCTTTCTGTGTTCAAAAATACTTCTTTCTGTGTTCAAAAAGTGCTTCTTTCTGTGTTCAAAAAGTACTTCTTTCTGTGTTCCAAAAGTTCTTCTTTCTATGTTCAAAAATACTTCTTTCTGTGTTCAAAAAGTACTTCTTTCTGTGTTCAAAAAGTACTTCTTTCTGTGTTCCAAAAGTTCTTCTTTCAATGTTCAAAATCTTCTTTCTGTGTTCAAAAAGTACTTCTTTCTGTGTTCAAAAATACTTCTTTCTGTGTTCAAAAATTGCTTCTTTCTGTGTTCAAAAAGTACGTCTTTCTGTGTTCCAAAAGTTCTTCTTTCTATGTTCAAAAAGTACTTCTTTCTGTGTTCAAAAATACTTCTTTCTGTGTTCAAAAAGTGCTTCTTTCTTGTGTTCAAAAATACTTCTTTCTGTGTTCAAAAATTGCTTCTTTCTGTGTTCAAAAAGTACTTCTTTTTGTGTTCCAAAAGTTCTTCTTTCTATGTTCAAAAAGTACTTCTTTCTGTGTTCAAAAATACTTCTTTCTGTGTTTAAAAAGTGCTTCTTTCTTGTGTTCAAAAATACTTCTTTCTGTGTTCAAAAATTGCTTCTTTCTGTGTTCAAAAAGTACTTCTTTTTGTGTTCCAAAAGTTCTTCTTTCTATGTTGAAAAAGTACTTCTTTCTGTGTTCCAAAATACTTCTTTCTGTGTTCAAAAAGTGCTTTTTTCTGTGTTCAAAAAGTACTTCTTTCTCTTGTTCCAAAAGTTCTTCTTTCTATGTTCAAAAAGTACTTCTTTCTGTGTTCAAAAATACTTCTTTCTGTGTTCAAAAAGTGCTTCTTTCTGTGTTCAAAAAGTACTTCTTTCTGTGTTCCAAAAGTTCTTCTTTCTGTGTTCAAAAAGTACTTCTTTCTATGTTCAAAAATACTTCTTTCTGTGTTCAAAAATTGCTTCTTTCTGTGTTCAAAAAGTACTTCTTTCTGTGTTCCAAAAGTTCTTCTTTCTATGTTCAAAAAGTACTTCTTTCTGTGTTCAAAAATACTTCTTTCTGTGTTCAAAAAGTGCTTCTTTCTTGTGTTCAAAAAGTACTTCTTTCTGTGTTCCAAAAGTTCTTCTTTCTGTGTTCAAAAAGTACTTCTTTCTGTGTTCAAAAATACTTCTTTCTGTGTTAAAAAGTGCTTCTTTCTGTGTTCAAAAAGTACTTCTTTCTGTGTTCCAAAAGTTCTTCTTTCTGTGTTCAAAAAGTGCTTGTTTCTGTGTTCAAAAAGTGCTTATTTCTGTGCTCAAAAAGTGCTTCTTTCTGTGTTTAAAAAGTACTTCTTTCTGTGTTCAAAAAGTGCAGTATCGTCCACAGATCGAGCTCGTGGTCCACAAACGGTCCAAGTATCTCGGAGTGCTCAAATCTCTGCCTCTGTCCAAGATCACCGAAGCGCGCACCGAGTTCAACATTTTGAATCAATGTCGTGAGTGCCCTTTTGTCATCAACGTCCTGGACGGGTTTGAGTCGACCAAACTACGCTTTCGTGACTACGTACGTAGGAGCTCATTTCTTACGTTGTTCGTCTTGCAAAGTTGAAATTATTCAAATAATCAAAAGCGTTTATGCAACTCAGTGTTACTCATAGTTAACCAGTTAATCCAGTGTTTCCCAAACGCAGAATGCGCATTGCACATTTAGAGTATGTAGTGGAACATTTTGCTTATTTTTTAAGAGGGGTTAATTCACGTGGTTGTCTACTAGTTAATTATTCCAGTAGTTTGTGGAACTCCTATTCAGGCCTTGCGTAACCGCTGTGTTCCGCGGAATACAGTTTGGGAAACAGTGTTAGTTCATATATTGCACATTCTATACATTGGTTTGTATAAGAGTTACATAAACAATTACGAGACTTATCAGTTTGAAGATAAAAGTCCAATGAATTCGTGTCACACTTAGAAATCATTTGATTTTGGGGGGGGGGGGAGATGGGCTGTAATTCTATGAATCTTTAAACTACGGGAAAGTGTAAATTAAAGAACTGATCAGTCACTGGGGGCGATGCTGAGATTGTTCCTTGATAGAGAGAATATCGCCTAGGAGGAGGGTAAAACTTAGGGCCCTTCCCCCTCGCCGTTCACAGAGATCTGCCATGGGCGACCTCCAGCTGGTGCCTACGGATAAGAAGGATTGGGAGAATAAAGTAATGTACCCAGTAGACCTACTCCTTACCTAAACATGGTGTCGACTCCAGGCGCTGTGAGAACATAGCAGACAAAATTTTTAAAAAGTTAAAATGAGAGACTAATCTAAATAAGTTTTGAATTGATAAGTCTAAATGTTATTGGATGTAGAGAATTATTTGGTCTGTCAATGAGGTTTTAGACCTTTGGTCTGTCTACTGAAAAAGCTCGCAAACCTTAAGTGTTGCAGGGAAAACGCGGCTCAGCTAAAAAGCGTCCATGGAGCGCAAGGCTCTCCGAGGGACATATAGGTCAGTTCACCAAGTTACAAGAGCTGCACATTTCTTTGTTAGGCACTGAAAGTGTGAGCACCGTGTGGTCGATTCTAACACTCACGTGAAGTCTATGGCGTGTAAACTTGGGAGCGGCATTGATTTGCCTTGAATTATCCGTGCAGATCTGTGATGAATTTGCTTGCCGCTTGGCTACAGTGGTCAGGTATCACCTCCAGCACGGCATTGCGGTTGTAGTATGGACGCCTCTCCCCCTACCTTCATTGTTGATACTAGAGCACTGGCGGATCCAGATCTTTTGAGTGGGGGGGCGATTTTTTTTCCAAACCCTAACCCTAATGCCCAGTAAACCCTAACCCTATGCATAAACGTGCGTATATATATATATATATATATATATATATATATATATATATATATATATATATATATATATATATATATATATATATATATATATATATATATGAGAATTTTTAAAAAGCAGCATTTCTCAACCTTTGGTGAAAAACAAAACAACTGGGACATCGCTATAAGGTTTTCAAGTGGGGTTCGGCCCCGACGTCAAAAGCGTTTTCTTGCTTTTTTCACTGAAGAAAAGTATTCTCCTGACATTTACAGCTCATTATTCATCAATGGAGTTCGGGGCGAAGCCCCGCCGCCAAAAGCGTTTTCTTGCATTCTTCACTGTAGAAACGCATTCTTCTGACATCTACAACTCATTATTTATCAATGGAGTTCGGGGCGAAGCCCCGACGCCAAAAGCGTTTTCTTGCTTTTTTCACTGCAGAAAAGTATTCTCCTGATATTTACAGCTCATTATTTATCAATGGAGTTCGGGGTGAAGCCCCGCCGCCAAAAGCGTTTTGTTGCATTCTTCATTGCAGTAACGCATTCTCCTGACATCTACAACTCATTATTCATCAATGGAGTTCGGGACAAAGCCCCGCCGCCAAAAGAGTTTTCTAGCATACTTCACAGAAGAAACGTATTCTCCTGACCTAAAACTTATTATTCATACTATTAAAAAAGGACCTTTTGAATAATGTTGTACTTGAAAAATATTCTAATATGAATTTATAGGCCCTTAATACATTGCAAAAAATCCGATTTGTTCCTTGAAAAGATAAGATACCCCACATATTTAGATTTTGGCTTTGAGGATCTCCGCCGAAAAAAAATTATTCGATAAATAATATTCAATAAAATCAAAGTATAAATTGTGAGTTATAGTCCCAAATTTATTTAACTAGAAAAATATCAGATTGAGTAAAGGTTAGAAAAAGGCGACTATGAAAAAATGATTTGGGTTTAGAACTCATCTCAATCGTGACTCTTATACTGAAAAATTTCGTTTGAATTCTAATTTTTTGAATGCAAAGTCTTTCTTAAAATAGTTATGATAAATTCATGTGAAATTACATAAACTCTGTCTGGAAATGGGAGGGGGGGGGGTAGAGTGAAAACGATTAATCCTCGCTCCTTTAATAATTTCTGCTAAAGATTGCATTTGCAATTAAAGAATAGGGGTGTGGCGACTCGATATAAGAATTTATTTATAGTATATATAAATTATATTAGTGACAGATGTTTTTGTTTTGTAATTTCCTAACTGTAATACAAAAAGAAAAAGTATTGGTTTGTCCGATGGGGGAAAGGCGATTGCATGAATCGCCCCTCCCACCTGGTACAACCCTTTTTCATTTAAATTTTACTAATGATAAAATTTGAGATTAGAGTGTGGTACGACATAATATACAATGACTTCACATATCAATATGTAGTTTATATTATATAGATATTCAACTAATTTTGTTCACAAACTATGATTCTCCATAAAAATAGGACCGCCCCCCCCCCCACTCAGAGGGCTAGAGTGGGAAGGGCAGTACATGCAATTTCCCCCTCCCCCAACCTCACCGAAACGGCCAAGATACAAGAAGACGAGCGACATAATATAAATCTATATGTTAATTCAACTAATTTTGTTCACAAACTATGATTTCTCCATTAAAGTAGGACCGCCCCCCCCCCCTCAAAAGGTTTAGGTGGGAAGGGCAGTAGAGATAAATTGGCAAACAGGGAACGACATAATACAAAGATCGGTTAAAATATCAATAACAAGTTTTAATCACATAGATATTTAATTGATTCTGTTAGCAAGCTGTGATTTCTACAAAGAAATTGGACCGCCCCCCCCCACTCGAAAGTTTATGGGGGGGGGGGGCGGGATTGATACCATCGTCCCCTCCCGACCCCACCAAATCGGCCAACATACTAGAGGGGGGGGCGAAATAATCTAATAATAGGTTGAAATATAAATAATTAGTATATATTATTAACATAAGTAATGAATTAGTATACAAATTGGGTGAATTCTATACTAAAATTCGTCCGCCCCCCCACCCCTTCGGGGGGGAGGGGTCGGCCGAGTGGGGGGGGGGGCGATCGCCCCTACCGCACCCCCCCCCCCTGGATCCGCCAGTGTACTAGAGTAAAACATGGTCGGATCTGGCTTAATCTACGCAGCTGCAGATAGAGACTTAGAGCTGGCTTATGTGTATGTCAAAAGACTTGGGTCAAAAGTACATTTCAAAATTACAAACTATATGGACAAAAAAACAACAACTCATTATGTTAGATACAAGTTGATACTAACTGGCGAAGGGGATGAGGGGGGGGATAACATTATAGTCGCAAACCTGACAAGATGTTGTTTCTGGATATTTCCCCACTCCCCCGCCCCGACAGACACTTTCCCAAATGAGTCTTGTTGTTTGTTGCTATGGTTACACTTTTACCAAAACTGCATTTTATTTTGTTGTCAGAGTCATTTCATTCTAATGGAGTTTGCTCCCTTCTTAACACTCGATCATCTGACACACGCAATGAAAGGAGTTGGCTCCACTAACGCCAGGTACTAGTTAGATTTGTAGAAGTAGGAATTACTGGGGGGGGGGAGGTGTTATTGTTTGTTTATTTGTTTTTTGCCCAAGTTATGTGTATATATATAAGAAAATATTTTAATGGGAAAGGAAATAGCAGTATAAGCTACTGAGTGTGACAGACCCAAGACAAACATTGGTACGCAGGAACTCTGGCTGTCTGCGGCTCTGCCTCTCCAAATTTGACTGCTTTGTTCTAGCAGATTCTGACGCAAGTGAAAGAAATCAACACAAGTGGCTGCATCCATCATCAGAAGATATGTATAGGTGTTCAAGTCTGGGATTCATAACGTTCTTTGATTTCATAAACAAAACATTCGCATTAATATCAACGCAAAACGTAATAACGCAGGCTTGATCTTTACATTACAGCTTACATAACACTGATTACAGCTTAGACTACTATCTACATCACAGCTTACATGACACAGATTACAGCTTAGTACTATATCTACAAAACAGTTTACATTACACTGATTACAGCTTAAACAGTACTATCTCTATTACAGTTTACATTGCACTGATTACAGCTTAGACAGTACTATCTATATTACAATCTATTGAAGAGATATAAGGGTCTGTGGATTAGATTTGAGATGCTTAGGGGGCCTACATAAATATTGTAGCCCTACAGACTTGACTTCCACTATCGTAAGATTGTCACTATACTGTCAATAGAATCTAGACACACTCCTGGACAAGAATATTTTGTGCTTAAAAACTAGAGCATACTGAGAAGCAAAGAAGTCCTGAAGAAATATTTTAACAGCAATCTTAGTAACCGTGTCTCTACCTGAGAATTTGGTCGTTTTGTTTGCAAAAAAAAAGAGGGGGGGTTAAAATGAGAAAAACACTGCAAGAATAAAATAAAAACTTCGATTGGGAGAACGACTTTAAATGAGAATTGTTCTACAGAGGAAGGTGGAAGGTTTTACGTTCGATGGTTAAGGGGAAAACAATGCAAAAAGAGGCAAAACAAAACAAGAAAGATTGGTAAGGGAAACAAATGGGGAAAAAAAAGATTGCTTAGGAAGCAGAGAGTTCATATTCTTGGACATAAAATGGCTTGAATATTTCAATTTATTTGTAATTCTCAATGTTTTTTATTTATTTAAGATTTAATTTTTTTAAAATTCTTCTTATCAATCGCCTACCTAACTCCTGACACCAAAAGATTGTTTTGTATGGAAGTCACCATGGCCTTGGAGTACCTACATGCAAAGAACATCTTACACAGGTAATCATCACTGCACCATTGATCCGATACGATCATATGTAGAAGAAGTTCTTACAATTTCAGATCTGGGAGGGCGCAGACTTTTAACGCTTTTAGCTTCAACGGATCTATATCTAAATCCAATACTAGCTGGGTTGACCAAGGGGAAGAGGAGTTTGTCGTTAGTGAAATTAAAAAATTCCTAGAGCAATACTCGCGAAGTCACACTTTCTCAAGATTTAAAATTCAGTAATGAGTTTAAGAGATTTCAACATTTTTTTACATTTCAGTTTCAAATATCATTTGCATGTGTTTTTCTTCTTCTCTGTAACTGTCCAAAGACTCTTGGAACTTTACAGGCCCAGGGAAGTTCTCCTTCATCTGCCTGCCTGGGAAGGATCCAAGTAGATATAAATGTGTTAATCCCTCTTACAGATGGCTCTTATCCTAAGACATTCGGGCTAGAGGCGAGGCCAAAGAGCGAGCTTACTGGGGAATTCCCCCATAATGTTTTCTTGTATCACATCAGCTGTGCGGGTGTCCGCTATTAAATGGCCCCTCTAAGAACGGTGTTTGGATAGTGGCATGGTTGTTTGTGCTCTCTTCCATCCCCGACATTGCAATGGACTCGGTTCTTAAGCACTCGTACGGTAGTTCTTTTTTTGCTTACAAATTGGCTTAATCGTCTCCTCTAACGACCGTTTTCACCCCCGGGGGTCACGTTAAGGCTAAGTCACGTTGAGGCTACGTCACGTTGAGGCTAAGTCACGTTGAGGCTAAGTCACGTTGAGGCTAAGTCACGTTGAGGCTAAGTCACGTTGAGGCTAAGTCACGTAGCGCATGTCCTCCCAACTAACGGAGCTATTAGTGGAGATCGTTAATATTTCCTAAACACCTGGATCTGCCACCAACCTCTCTCTCTCTCTTTTTTTTCTCTTCGTTCTTTTTCTCCTTTTTTCTCTTCACTCGCTCTCGAATACTCTGTCTAGTTCTCTCTCACAATGAATTTCAACTAGTAGATTCTTATCTTATAAATTACAGACGTTACTTTAAAAGAGAATATAATTACGTCCCAAGCTTATCCCCGTGTCAACCCAGTCATGCATGTTAATCGGTGACTTAAAATCTTCCAAGTCGTTGGTTTTCCTGACTTATTCAGGCAACCAATTGAACTATTTTCTAATAGCACTAAGAAAGAAGGAGCACTTGTACGAATTTGTCCTAGCATACGAAACAAGGAATGTGACTTTATCTTTGTATCTTTCCGAGATTAATGCTTATTGTAAACTGAATCATTTTCAAACACATTATTTAAACTCTTTGATGTCAGGGACTAGTAAATGTAAAACTTTGTGTATATTTGCATATGTGAACAGAGATGTGAAGCCAGAGAATATATATATCCTCATTTCCGGTCATGTGGTGCTGGGTGACCTTGGCTCTGCGATACAACTGGACAGCTCTACGTTAACCTTGGGTCGCTGCGCCACCTACGTCACACGGGCACCAGAGGTAACTCTTAGTCACGTGTTGTTATTTACTTACAACTGTCTAGTCACGTGATAATATTAACTGGAAACTAAAGAGTTTATTTACATTTGTTGTTTCCTTAGGAAAATATAAGGCTTAAGTGTCAAACATGACGCGATATTTAGTTCACACTAGTCGACCCGCGGCGTAACATAAGCCGCTATTTGCCGGAAGTATTCATGTAGGCAGCGTATTGTCGAGCAGAGTGTATGGCTGTGCTTCCGTGAGTAAGAACAACTGACAGGGCGTCGCCATAGTTATCCCAATGTTTGCAAACAAAGCTTACAGCCATCTTACGAAGTTCGAGAGCAACAGTTTCGTCGATGACATTTTTTCCAGAAATATGCGACTGATAGAAATAAACAGTTACCTGATGCAGGAATTTCGACTATATTGAAAGACCTGTTGACTCCTCGAAATATATATGAAGCGTTGGCCATGGTTAGGAAACGAAGGGCAATACGAAGAGGCAAAATCAAAACAAAGCTACAGAAAAAACATGCAACTATTTTAATGACTTTAGATATTGACGTGTGTAAAAAATACACACATAAATGTAGTCAAATATAGAATGTAAAGAGAAAGATTACTTGTTCCCCCCCCCCCACACACACACTTTTTTTCTCTTTTTCTTTTCTGAGCCGCGCTCTCTGTCGCCGCGAAAGTTACGTGGGGTAACTCTAGTCTGACTTGCATAAATGATCTTTCCATGATTTTTCATCGAGGGTTAGAGAGTCGGCGTGCGTGCGTGGTGCCCCGCACGGTTGGGCGACGAAAAGAATTCTATGTATAGATAGATGTTTCAGATGTTCTTTCAGAATTGTACATCCTAGCCCAAACCTCCCGCGATAAAGAGAGAGATGGCAGCGAGCGGGGCTCGAGCCCGGGACCATCAAGCCGACAGTCCATAGCGCATACCACTCGACCAGTCAGCCATCCATTTCATACAATTCTAAACTGTACCCACAAAGAGGCCACGAGAAAAGCTGTCATATTTTACACAATAACTTTATCAATGCCTAATTAAGTTAATGGCATAGATCTACTTGTTTTCATTATGCCTGCTCTCTAGATTTGGAACAAAGAACCGTATGGTAAAGCTGCAGACGTCTGGAGTCTAGGTGTCACTGTGTACAACATTATTTCTAATCAGGTTAGTAGGTCACAGAGGTCGTGATAATAAATAAATGTCAATTTCAATTCAAACCTAGACATGAAGCAACGCCTAGCAACTAAAACTTGCTGGAATCACTGGAATCATTAGGTCACGATGTAGCCTATAACTTCAGATATTTTGTCGGGATATATGATAAGTTAAACCGCACCAATCAGGAAATTGGTTACCCCACAAAACTTAAATGTGGCTAAGTCAGTGTTTCGCAAAGTGTGTTTAGGTTCCGAGAGGTCTGAATGGGTGTTCGACGAATTTCTGGAATAATTAACTAGTAGGCCACCATGTGAATTAATCTCTCTTAAAAATTAAGTTATGTGTGCCGCTAAATACCTACTGAATGTAAGAAGTGTTCCGTTAAGGAAACAGTTTGGGAATCACTGGATTAAGTTATTGGGTACTGTACAAAACTGCCGTAAATTTAAATTAAGTAGATCTAGGCCCTACTTAGATTTAGGTCTTCTCGCGCCGTTCGCTGCATAGAGCGGCAAGCTCTCTCCTCAGAGACTGGTCATAGGCGACTTTCACAGCTTCTTCCCAGCTGGTACCCACTGATTTTAGGTCTTCTAAGAAGGTGCGACGCCATATTGGACGTGTAGGTCTACTTCCTTGTTTTCGCCTTCCTCTATTCAGCTTCCATTTTATGGCTGTTAAACGTGTTCCGTCTAGCGAACCTCATACGACTTTCGGTAACCACTTCACTTAGGGTGGCAAATCCCAGTGCGGGAAAGGATTTCTCTATTGGTGACATGCTGTTCCTAAAGTCCTCCTGAGACGTCGCTGTTGTGACACGTTTAGCCTCTTTTTCAACCTTAGGATGTCTTCCATGGTTAGCTAGAGTATGATTTGAGGAGGTGGATCTTGGTCTCCAAGCAAATTGATTTGTTTGCCCAAATGAGTCGTGTGTCATCGTCTCAAATGATCCTCCAGCGTAATTAGTTTCATATCATCATAAAAAGGCACTTGGGGAACCAAATCAGTCAGCGGTATTTATGAATATATTCTAGATTTCAAGTAATGGTCATCGTATAAAATTGTAGGGCCCTATCTAATAAGAAAATGGCGAAAGAGTACCAGATCTCTGAATGACATTCTCACGGAATCCTTAACCATTCCACTTTTAATTATATTTTTTTTCTGATGACGAGGGGGCTCAGGTCGCCTCTCTTTCCCTTTTTTTTTTTTTGGGGGGGGGGGGGCATGCAACGTATGCGGCCGGCTTTTTAAAGCGAGGATTGGACTTTATAGTCATCTTTGAGTTCATAGACGAGGCGCAGTGGCTGAGTGGTTAAGCGCTTGGCTTCCGAACTTGGGGTGGAATCTCGGTGAAGACTGTGTTTTTGAATTCCGGGATTTTTAGGGCTCCCCTGAGTCCACCGAACTCTAATGGGTACCTGACTTTAGTTGGCGGTTGGTCGTTGTGCTGGCCACATAACACCCTGCTCGTTAACCGTTGGCCAAATAAACAGATGACCTTAACATAATCTGCCCTATAGATCATAAGATCTGAAAAGGGTGCTTTGCTTTTGAGTTCATAGAAAATGAGAAATGTGCTCATCTTCGATCTCGAGGAGGATATATATATATATATATATATATATATATATATATATACACACACAGTGACACACTAATAATATAATTTTCCTTCGAGGACGAAGATGAGCACTTTTCTCATATCCGTTCACGTTGTCTAGAACTTCTGCTGTCCAAGATTAAATTTGTTTTCCCCCAATCTTTAGTGGCCATTTGTGTCCCCTTACCAACACATTCAAATTGAAAAGGTCAACGCCGGCAACGTTGTGTACGGAAATAAATTTTGTAAAGAGTCGTCGAACTTTATTGCTAAGGTAAACATAGAAATTGTTCTTGCGTCTTTTTTGTTTCCATTATGAGTCAGTATTATTATTTATTTGTACTTTTTGCCAAGTTGGCTGTTACATAATTTAAATTTGGCTAAGTTATTGGGTATATTAAAAAACGACGAGCTTATCAAACGCAAAGTTATTGGGTATTTGTCTAAAGCTAAAGAACTAAAAATATGGTAAAGTTATTGGGTACTGGGTTAAGTTAAGTTAATAAATAATACTTTCCATGAGTAAGAATGTGTGTATTTTATTTAATTCTCGATTACCGATATTATGAAACTCTTCGTTTATTGATTGTATATTTATTCATTAGTTATTGGTTTATTATTTTCATTAATTTTGTTTTCATTGAAATATTTAAGTGTAGAGGCCTAATGATCAACAGGCTTAGTATCCGTGTAGATTATTACTACATTCTACTCGTTTTTTTCATATGAAATTAAGATCTAACATAAAGTCTTTCGTTTTTAAATTAAGAATGATCAACATCATTAAACTCCATTTGAGTGAGGGCCTGAGGTTCAAATCCTCTCTTACAAAAGCCCTGGACAGAAACCCTGCTGTTCTGCGTAGTGCCCGTTTGTCACCAAACAGAACAAGAGTTTGTGGTTTCCAGACCTGTCGAGACGGAGATCAGCAAGTCTGGGGCAGTCAAAAAAAATGAGACACGGTTCCCTCTTCCTCTCCGCAGCGGGGGCACCGTGCGTTGATGTTTGGCCTTAGCCCGTGAGAAATAGGTGCCAATGACGCGTTCTGCACTTGTTCAGGCCTGGGCAGTCTCCACCGCGGCCAGGGCGCCCCATGTTCTCCCAGATTCCCTGTGGGTTTTCTTGGACTTGTCCCAGCACTCAAACCATTTCTTGATTTCTATTATTTGGGTTGCCAGAGCAGAATGAAAGATTCACACTGGGGTGTCTAGTGCTATAAATAGAATTCATTTTCAATTTGTAGTTAGTTTTTTTTTTTTTAAGGTTCACATTCTTAGGAAGATGTACAGGTATATTGGCAGTTGATGTACACGTCTATATCCCATAGAGATCTACTAAATGTTTTTTCTCTAAATCTCCCAGATG
Organism: Biomphalaria glabrata; assembly: GCF_947242115.1. NCBI lineage: Eukaryota > Metazoa > Mollusca > Gastropoda > Planorbidae > Biomphalaria > Biomphalaria glabrata. The sequence goes on along the minus strand of NC_074716.1, from coordinate 49,830,234 downwards.
ATAGTGGTAGATCCGAAAGAGAGAGCACCCTGCAAAGAACTGTTAAAACATCCATACTTTGACTCAGTCAAGCCACCATATGACCCTCCTTACTCAGGTACTTCACATAGACATATGCTCACACTAGAACGTAAAAAATGTTTGTAAAATGTTTTACATGTTTCGGATGTTCCTGTAACGCCTGTGCAAAACAGAACATGTATTTTAAGGGGAACTTTTTTCAAAATTTGAGCACATTATATCTTGTACTTGGCTGCAAGGGTCCTCAGTTCTCTCTTGTCCACGATGTACTCATTTGGGGATGACGTGCTTTGTGTCGTCTGCTCGACATCCCGTGAGGTTGTGGGGGGAATACTTGCATGAAGACAGTACACTGTGTACTTGTGATATTTAAGACAATGTAAGACTCCTATAAATGAACATTTGATTAAAAAATGTTTTGGGTGCAATTTACAGAATAATGACCTGTGTGACAACTTTGTACGAAACTATCTTTGTATGTTGCTTTGGTGGGTCAAACTGTTGTCAAATTTCTGTATTAGCACCTCTAACAAGTTGTGTAGTACCACTTCTAATAAGTTGTGTGGAGCACTTATAACCAGTCTTGTAGCACTTTGTAACTAGTGTATTTATTAGCTCTTCATACAGATTGTGTATTAGCACTTACAACCAGTCATATTTTAGCACTTTGTAACTAGTGTATTAGCACTTCTAACAGGTTGTGTATTAGCACTTACAACCAGTCATATTTTAGCACTTTGTAACTAGTGTATTAGCACTTCTAACAGGTTGTGTATTAGCACTTACAACCAGTCATATTTTAGCACTTTGTAACTAGTGTATTAGCACTTCTAACAGGTTGTGTATTAGCACCTACAACCAGTCATATTTTAGCACTTTGTAACTAGTGTATTAGCACTTCTAACAGGTTGTGTATTAGCACTTACAACCAGTCATATTTTAGCACTTTGTAACTAGTGTATTAGCACTTACAACCAGTCATATTTTAACACTTTGTATCTAGTGTATTAGCACTTAGACCTATAACAAGTTGTGTGGAGCACTTCTAGCCAGTCATGTTTTAGCACTTTGTATCTAGTCGTGTTTTAGCACTTCTAACCAGCTGTGTTATCTCCCCTCTAGCTGTCCATTACTTACACCTGTATGACAAAAACGTAGAGTCGGACATCATCAAAGATCTCCTGAACAAAGAAGGCAGAGACACTCAAGTGACAGCCATATAAGTTTACACGACTTTTGCTCGAAGCACAGATCCACTGCTTTTGACTTAATGTTATCAAATGATTGTGTTTTAAGATAATTACCAGCAGAAGTAGAACTTGAAATGTTAGCCATAAAATCTGAATGAGTGAAACATTCTTTGATGTCACTGACCTGAATATTTAGTTTGTATTAAAACCTTGTCACTCAAATGAAAACTGTTTAATAGCACGCTACCATCCAACCTCTGCTTGTGATTAACAGAACTGTCAGTAAGTGACAGATTTTAACATTTGAGAATTGAAGCTCAGCATGTGCCATTAAATAGACCACCAATAAGTGTTTTAGGTCTTGAAATGTTATCTGATTAAGGTAAGTTATGCCAAGGGACCCCGCTGTTACGTTGCTTATTGTTTCTAATTGTCTTCCAGTGATGTATATAAGTTAGGGCTGTTCTCATGTCAGAGTCAAGATTTTATGGCAGGGAGAACAAATGAGACAATGTGTTCAGGGCATTCTCTTACTTTTGAATGTTTACCCACAAGTTACTAAGATTTCAACAAAGTAAAATACTCTGTGTGTATATGAAAGCTCAACATATACTTGAAGCTTCCTGAGCTTTGAAAAGAAACTGGCGTTCTTTAGAACTGTCATGCTAAGTGATCAATACATTCACCATTTAGAATATTTATTTAATTTATTTATTACTACCTAGCAATGTGTGTACTTTTACATTTGACTAATTCCAATTTATTTTGAACACATGTTGGTTGTGGTACATTAAATGGTTGAGTTTCTGTACTGCAATATTCCTTTTTTTTTCTGTATCCTCTCTGTGTGGTTTGTACTGCTGTCAACTTTTAGCATTTTACATCCAAGATGTTGGAACAAGTTGTTAGAGTTCATAAAGTTTAATTGAATTAAAAAAATGAAGTTCACAAAATCACATTCCAAACATTTACAAAGTAACATATTCACAGGTACACCTGAAACACAGACACACTTGAAACAGGTTCTCTTCATTCAGACTTACAACTTTAAAACATACTATACAGATTGGTGCATGTTTCTATGAGACTTGACTTAAGACACATATTTGACTGGCATCAAGTCTGGATGCACTTGGATTAAAATAGACTTGAATCAGCTGTCCTGCTACATAGTTCCATCAATGACCAATGTAATTCAACAAGCTAATGACAGGCTATAATGTGTGAAGTTTTAAAACGCGTTTAATTCTCCTGGTAATTGCCTCAGAGAAACTGTAATGTGTTCTGTGTTGGCCATAGACCTGGAGAAGGAACAAGAACAATCATTACAGACTAGACAACAGACAAAATTTTTTGAAAATAATTATTGTGAATTCAAAGAGCTGGCCAAAACTTAAAACTTCAAAGAGATGTTAAGTAAAAAGTTCCTCTCCCAGAACTTTAAGGCAGAAAATATAAAGGTCATCTGTTTCTGTGGCCCTAGGTTAATGAGGGTGTCATGTGGCCAGCACAACAACCAACCACCTTTACTTTTCTCCAACTAATGTCAGGTACCCGTTACAGCTGGGTGGACTCAGAGACGCCCTAAAAATCTTGAAATAAAAAACATCACTATCTTCAGGATTCAAATCCAGGACCCTCCAGTTTGGAAGCCTAGCATTTTACAACGCAGCCAGCTAAAAGCCTCTAATATTCAGGAAGTCCTATAGAAATGTTTGTGCAATCCAAAGAGATCTAACCCTAACAAAAACCATGGGTCAAAAAAACCAGCATTCCTCAGAAATCCTATGAGCTAGTGATCAAGTCTACCTGGTCAACATTCTGCACTCTCTTAAAGAAAGTGTCATTCAGTATTGTGGGAGCTGCACTTCTAAGCTGCTCTATATTGGTACGTGAGACTCCTAGTGCCACCTGACTTAGTCCTGGACCCACCACTGGACTTCCTCCAGTCACACTGTCATCCAGCATTGAATCAGAGACACCTACACACACAAAAAAACAACAGATAAACGTTTATACAAGTCAATAACTTGACAACCATTACATAAGCTGAGAAACAAAAAGTGTGAAATAGATCTAACTTGATTGTGTAGTTATGGTGCATTTAAATGTGGGTTTATACTATGTAACATGGTGTCATATCAATGAATGTTTTCAATGCTCACAACTATTTCGGCCATTACACTCTTCTCTGTTGAACCAGTTACCTGTTAATTTTCTGATGCCTGTTCTGTGCCTTAAGAAACTAGGAGTGGACATTGAAGACTGGTCAGCAGGAATGCAGTGAACCAGGAAAAACTCCAGATGGCGCCAAATTATATACAAACAATTTTCTACAATATCTAAACACAAAAACTTGAGTTAAAGAAAACAAAAATGCTTCAAACATTTCGACCAAACAAGCAACAACTCAAATTGAACCATAGAATAAAAAAAACCTCTTAGTGATTCTCTCTGACAAAGGATACAAACATAGTGCTGAAGGTGCTGTGATTTCTGGGAGACAAGCTGGACAAGACGAGACTTGGCCAAGTCCTGCCGCTGTTGAGAGGACAACTTCTCAATGGACAGGTCACCACATAGCTGTAGAGAGAAACATCAAGTGAACATTGAAAATGACAATACACACATCTAAATGCAAGTAATGGCTAGCAAAGCAATGCAGGCCTAGCAGTGACCCAAGTGTTTTCCTATTTTCAGTTCTACTACCAATGATGACTGCACAAGAATTGACCATCTGAAATATATTTCAATTAACCTGAATATATGGGACGTAGGGCTGAATGGCAAAAAAACCACTTGGCCAACTACCAAGGAGGCTTGAGTTTGAGTCCTGACTCAAGCTGAATTGCATTTGCTGAGTTGGCACAAATACCTTCTCCCAGAGCACCCCCCCCCCTCCATATGTCCACAAAAGAGATTGGACCACATCACACTGACCATGCTATACCATGAAAGATTAGCTATATATATATTTATTTATATATCACTGAGAAAATGCTAAACAAATTACAACAAGACATGTTAGAAGATAAGTTTTTTTTTTCTAAAAAAAAAAATTTTTAATTATCCAGCCATCCCCTTTCTGTGCTTAAAACCAAAAAATGGAGTTTAATCTTGTTCTTTCAGAAACCACAAAAAGTCCCAGTTAAAAGAGCCCATATTTCATACCTGCTTCAGATCCTCTGCTGTCAACTCTGGTAATTTTTTCAGTTTGTAGGTCAGCTGATGATAGGAGTCGTAGACTACGTTGAAGTGACGAGCAGACTGCTGCAGCAACAAGACTATCACACCTAGTCCAAGCCTCCGGCCGACGCCAAGTGTCACTGACATGTCTAGAAAGAAAGTAAACACACGAATTTGCCATGAACAGAGCCCTAAAGATAAGGTTCCCGATATCCCATTAGGACCATGCCCAAACTGACTGCATGTTTTTACTAACACTTGATCAACTTTCCTTTTTTTTATCAGTCCAGTCTTGTATACACACTGTGAACAGCCACTTCAATTGACTAATCTTGTGAAACTCATGACAAGCTCCTAGGTCTACCACATAGCACATCTTTGTTAGCAGGAGGTTGTCACAGATTTAACTTTCATTTCAACCAATCTTTGCTCTTTTCTAAGTAATAACTTATAAGACTGTCTACATTAGTTTTTCTCAAACTGTAGTCTGCGGACCCCCAAGGGTCCACGAGACCACCAAAGGAGGTTTGCAGAAAGATGAAAATTGTTTACAATTAAAATAACTTCTTCACTAAAAGCCTTTTCACTTAGGGGTCTGTGGGCAAGTTTGACTATCTAAAGGAGTCCCCAGATCAAAAAAGTTTAAGAACCTCTGGTGTACATGAACAAAATAAAGAAAAAAAAAGCCCATATATTTTTTAAAGTATTTAATTGGTAAATAGAAATAAAACAATTTAAAAAAACAAAAAATACAATTAATTTAAAAAATTAAAAAATCTAATGTATGTTAGCAAATGTGTTTAAACTAATCTCCTTTTTTAGCAGACTTAAATGTTTTACAGCAGAATCTATTTGCCTAGATCTAGTTAAGAAATCAAAGATATGGCCCCTAAAACAAAAGGTCATCTTTTGATTCAAAATGTACATATAATCATGATATTGTCTACTTGGGATGAAATATATTAGAAAAAAACAAAAGTTATTTCTGGATTAATTTATTTCAAGGTTTTTCTCTGACTAAATTGCCCGGCATTAAGTCCCAGTCCATCAATGACATGTCTAATCACCCATGTGAGTACCAAAAGATAGCACTGAGAATTAAAAGTTGAGTAGGTACTCACCATCTAATTTACTTCCTTCTCTAAGACTGACTTCCTCTAGACTAGGACCAAATACTAAGTGTTGGTTCATACTGCTGTTGCCTGGGAGAGAGAGAGAGAGAGATCAGAGAATGAACGCCAAGTGCTGGGCTGAAATAACATTTAAACTATTATGAAAATTAAAAGGCTTTTTTTTCTTCTGAGGAGCACTGACCTATATCAGCAATAAGGCTGCGACAATATGCTGTCAAGTTGCAGGCCACTTCTTGGTAAAGGTGGAGAATACGAGCCGCATTATCATCCTCTGTGTGAGAACTGGCACTGTTGGGGGAGGTGACACGACTCTTCAGTTGCTTGGCAACTGTCTCTGGTGTCACATAGTGAGGTAACAGGGCAAGCATCTGATCCTAAAGGGAAACCAATCAATTCAAAGTGAAAGATTTGTCAACACATACAAGATGGTAATTTCAAACTTCTGAGAAGAATAAAAAAAAAAGACATTTTTAAGCAGACAATAATTTTTTACCTGCAGCTTCATGCGGAGAGATTTAAACTCCATATTGGCAGTGTCATGCTCTAATAAATCTGCTCCAAGTTCTCCTGGTGAGAATAGACAAGAAATATGAAATGTGAAAAAAAAACAAAAAAACTGTCATGTAAGAGTAATGGGTAAAAGAAAAATTATACTTTTAGTGACTAAAACTTACTGTGATAGTTAGCCCTGGCGATGACAGCTGTTGTAAGACTAAGTTCTAAAAGAAAAGCTTCACTCAAAGTTGGCTTCCTACTTCTCAAGATGGAGGTAAAGATGTCCCCATGGGAGATAATCAACAGCATCACCTTGCAAAAGAAACAAGACAATAAGACTTGTTGCTTGGGTAAGAGTTCAACTTCTCTATTCACAATGTCTCAAGAAAGTAGTTGGCAAGTTAATTTACTTGGAAAACTAACATGTTTTGTAGAGTCAGACTGTTCTCTGAGTTAGTCTAAATTTAGCAATGGGATTTCTATTGTGCAGTAAGTTTTCTTATTGCAAAGTAATTTTGGTTTATACAGCTTTCACTCTGGTTTGTAAGGTTGCAAAGTCATTACACAATAGAAACAGTGAAAAAAATAATTGTTTTAGATACTAATATCCTTACACTAAAAAAAAAAAAACTGATTAGAAAAGAAAAACAATCATTCACATTTTTTTAGCACCCAAAAAAAAAAAAAGGATGTTTTTAGCTAATTTTGCTTTGGGATTAATTTTGGAAAATATTGTTTTAAAATTATTTTGATTTTGAAGATATGACCTGCGATTTAACTTTATCAGACCACTGCACTGATTTACAGAATGGCGCTATGTAACTGTATTCATTTTTTGCAACATGTCTTGTACATTAATAAAAAAAAAGAGCCAGAATCTAAAAATAACTAACAAATCATAATTTGGTTTACCATGAAATATGTCTGAAAATGTGCAATGATTATGAACACAAGAGGTTGAGGTTTTTCACAACCTTCGAAGTTGATGGGTATTTGAGATGATGTAAGACTTGTATGAACATTTTATCAAGAAAATTTGTTGGGGGCAATTTACAGAGACAGAGTTACAACTTTATTAGAGCCTGAGCTAGATCAGTAATACAAAAAAAAAAGGGGTGGGAGGTACTCCAGAAACTTGGGTATCAGGACAGTTAGGTTTAGGGACTAAGGTCTGGTATGGTTTAGGAGGAGTTCTTGAACACTATATTTTAGTCAGGTATTTCAAAAACATAACTATTTCAATAAAACATTTCACACACAAAAAAAAAAACCAACAGAAATTACCTGCGTGGCAGCTTCCTTGTTTTCACCACCTAGTGAGGTCAACAAGGCTAGACAGAAACGTAGGACAGCCAACAGCAACAAGCGATATCTAGCTAGAGGGCTGGGTATTAGATCATCATCCTCATCATCAATGTGTTGTAAATAGCTGACAAGGAAAAAGAAAGTTTTTATTTTATAGGCAAAGTTTTACACAAGATTCAGGTTCACTGTTCACTGGATTTTATAAAGCGCCTTATATACAATTGTACAAAATTACAACAACTAAATAAAGTCTCTTTATATCCAACAATGCCCATGCAGAAAGAAAGTTTAATGTTAACTAGTGGATTTCGGTGTGAAACACAAACAATTTAGGTAGACACATTTTGTTTTTTTTTTATTACTAATGTAGAGACATGATAGAGGGGAAAGTGAAAGAGATGTAAACAAATGTTGACTATGACAGCACTCAGAAGACTGTCAGACACACAAATTTGAAGAATGTTGACTGCCAAATGTGATATTCTGACTGTTCCAATATACAATGTGGTCCTATGAAGTGTAATACAATGGGATCATTTCTTTTTTTCTAATTAACTATGTTAAGAGACATTTCTGTTACATAAAAGTTTAGGATATGCTTAATAAAATCATTTGATAACAAACACAGTTTGAATTTTTCAGAATCTTGTCTCTACATTAAAACAACAAGTGAAACTGAAGAAGAAAAAGAAATCTCTGTCCCATGTGTCAGCCCTGTGTCAGACTTTCTTATTGACTTTATGGAAAGTCAACTACAAACGGCTGCCAGTGATAGTTACTGTCCCTCTCATTTCCAAACAAGATATTATGAACTGAGCAATACCTTGTCCCCGAGAATGGAGGTGGGTTATATATAAACACAAGGAACACTATACATCAGATTTAAGAGCATCATGCGTAGCATTAATTGGCCTTTAAATACTTTTGAATACTGCTTAGCTCAGTGACAAACACATTGATAATAATAAACAGTTATAGCCATTGTTTAAAAATTAAAGTTATTTCTTAAATGTTTTATTGGACTTGCTCTGTCTTGAAGAAATTAATGGCCCTTTAAAACAGAAAGCTTAGTGTTTGTTTGTTTTTTTGTGTGGTTGCATGTCAGTTGGAGAGCATAAGACAATTGTATGTTTCTGAATAGTTTCAAGAGACTGGAAAGGTTTTTCAGATAGGACAGAGGACTATGCAGCCCGACAAATGTTTTTAAATTGTCTACTTTAGTAAGACATTGAAGTCTAAAAAAATTAATTCTAATCCACAACCTAAATCTCCTCTCATCATGAAATGTCCAAGTCTGTTCATACATCAGATAATTTGTAAAAATCAAAGCACAAATATTTTTTTTAAAACATGTACATTTATAGCCAGTATACATTTACACATCTAGAAATATGCTTCTTATAGTAGTATACACTATGAATTTCTGTAAAAATCTGAGAACAATAACAAATGTAACATCTATTGTTCATTTCACTGACACTCATCAGCAACAGCTGACATAGGTGTTGTATTTACTGTACCTCTAGTTAGTCCAAACAAGATACTGACAATACAATATCCTGCCCCTTAAAAGAGGTGATGGTATAAATGTTGAACATGTTAAAACAAAAAATGTACAACCCAAAAGTTTTTTTTCCAACAAGAAGAAATAAAATAACTTCCCAAACATTGGAAGCTTTTGAAAGTAGAAAAGACAAGGACCAAAAAAAGAAGAAAGAGTGAAGCTATCAATTAAAATGGATATATGCCATCAAATGAAGTAAAGCATCCTTTTCAGACCTTAGGATCTATGGGGGAGATCATGTAAAGGTCATCTGTTTCTATGGTCAATGGTTAACAAGGAGTATCATAGGGACAGCACAATGACCATCTGGCTTTGCTTTCCACAACTAATACAACTCAGGTAAGATAAGAAAAGTTTTATTGGTCCAATCTAATGGAAATTCAGCTTGGGGGGGAGGAGGTGAAAAGTCCTGAAATTACAAATTCCAGTCTTTACTAGGGTTTGGAATCAAGATGTCAATTTGGAAGCCAAGCCTTTTACCACTCAGCCATCCCCCCCCCCCCCCCACCAACCCATCCCACCCAAGTTAAATCATCGTTTCCAGATATATGCTTTAAATATTGCAATGTTTGATGCCTACATACTGAGATGAATAGAATCAAAACAAAAAAAATGATGATTAGCTAGCAACATATCTTTTATAATACAGACGTTACTTCAAATAAGAAGATGATTACGTCCTACGCATCATGCATGTTAGCCAATGACTTAAATTCTGCCAAGTCACTGGTTTTCCTGGCTAGCTCAGGCAACCCATTCCATGCTCTAATAGCACTAGGGAAGAAGGAGCATTTGTACAAGTTTGTCCTAGCATATTTGCGAAAAACAATTATTTCTATTGAGTTTTGATTTGAAGAAACTTTGGTTGTGGGCTTTGATGGATCAGAATGAATTTGTATTGAGCTATAACGATGAGTGTGTATTTAAAAGTAGTTGATCAAAGTATGTCACACAAATCAGTCACGTTCTTGACACAGGTCAGACAAGACAACGTGGGACTGAAATGTCCATTTGACTGTCCCTCTCATTAGTCCAAACAAGATATTTACAAGCAAAATATCCTGCCCCTTAAAAGAGGTTGACGTTATTTTAGTACCGGTACTAAAGGAACTGTGTGACTCTGTAAAAGCTCTCTATAAGTAAACAAATATCTAATTCATGCCCATAGGCTCACAAGGTTTGCTTTGTGCACATTTTTTACTTCATTTTTTGTCAGTTCAGCATGAAAATAACCCTTTATACACAAGTTGAATAATCTAATTATTTGACGTGTAAATGTTTGTTACAGAAACATGTTTGCTAATTTTCCCGCTACATTTATACTTGATCCCAGCAACTAAGTGGAAACAGGAACAGATAGTATATTCTAAATTTCACTCTGTTTCATACTTGACTCCATTTTTAACACTCTGTCTATAATACAACTCATTACATAAACAAGAAAATGACAAGTCAATTTCCTGCTGCTTACATAGTGCTGAGCTAACAACATGCCTACACTACTTAATATGTTTGTACAATTAAGGACATATAAAGAACCAAGTAACAACAAATACCATGTATACAGGCTAGTTAATTTGGACAATAACTATGGACTAAAACAAAGACTTACTCATCCACTTCTGGGCGAAGACTCAGCACTGAACAGGAAGCTAGTTTCTCCAAGGCTCCACCATGTAACAATGTACGAGCACCGTCAGGCATTTCTGCTACTCTGGTCAGTAACGCCTGCAAACAAAAAGGAAGATCAAAATTGTATTGTACAATTGGAGCAATAGTACTAGGTAGAACAAGTTAGATGAACGAGAGGTTAACAACACAAGTCCACATAAAGTATAGCTTATGTGTAATCTTCCTAGCATGATGTAAAAACACTTAATATAAAGATGATTTTCCCATTTTCTTCTCCTTCCTGAAGAACTGTCCATTATTTCCTGAACTCTAAGCAAGTAGGACTCGCAAGAGATTGGGGAGTGCTGTGTTTTTATTTAGGCCCTATGTCCCATGAGGAACACAAGGGACAGATGAAATAAGCAAGTATTAATAGAAGCATGGTGGTCATGGTGGAGAAGACTTAGGACAGAGGACTATGCATCCTGACAAATGTCTTCAAATTTTCTACCGTAGTATGATAGTGATGGAAGGCAGTTGAAGTCTAAAAAAATTCATTCAGATCCACAACCTAAGACTCCTCTCATCTAGAAATGGTGAAGTCTGTTCATACATCAGATAATTTGTAAAAATCAATGCACAGACACAAATTTGTAAAAAAAATGTACATTTAAAGCCAGCATACATTTACACATCTAAAAATATGATTCTTATAATAGAATACACTTTGAATATCTGTAAACCTCTTGAGAACAATAACAAATGTAACATCCATTGTCCATTTCACTGACACTCATCAGCTACAGCTGACATAGATGTTGTATTTACTGTACCTCTAGTTAGTCCAAACAAGATACTGACAACACAATATCCTGCCCCTTAAAAGAGGTGATGGTATAAATGTTGAACATGTTAAAACAAGAAGAAATGGTGTGTCAATAAAATAACTTCCCAAACATTGGAAGTTTTTGAAACTAGAAAAGACACGGACTAGCAAGAGACTGGTGAGTGATGTGTTTTATGGAGCCCCAACATTCCATGAGGAACACAAAGGGACAGATAAAATAAGCAAGTATTAATAGAAGCATGGTGGTCATGGTGGAGAAGACTTAGGTTGGAATCAGTGAAGTTAAAAATTTTTTATATTTGTGGTATTTCCTAGTAACAACCAGCCGAAATGTGTTCTTGACATTTGTGTGTTAAAAATAAAATTAATTTGGTTGCAGGATTAACTACATGATATCATCATTAGCTGAAACAAGTTAACTTAAGAACATGCGACCTTTAGTTTCCCAAGAGAACGTAACATTTTACCAATAACAAAGATTACTGTGACTGTCTTGTTAAAATAATAAAGGGGCTGTCACATAAACATAATTGAACTAATTATAAGTATAGTTCCCCTTTCAGACCTTGCGATCAATAGTGAAGATGATGTTAAGGTCATTTGTTTCTTTTGCCAACAGTTAACGAGCAGGGTGCCATGTGGCCAGCACAATAACCAACCGCCATTACTTTCCCAACTCAAGTCAGGTACCCATTAGAGTTGGATGGACTCCAGTCTTCACTGAGATTTGAACCCAGGACCCCAAGTTCAGAAGCCAAGCACTTAACCACTCAGCCATCACACCCCAAACTAGACATAGTTACCATTTTCGACTGAAAAATGTAGAGTGCTCTGAGATTGGCCGGATGAGGTGAAAGTATAGCCAGCAGCTGACCATCATCTTCTGATGCCACAGAGTCCACTAAGTGTTGTAGATATCCACGACCACACAGGAAGCTGAGCCAGGTGTGCTGGTGATCCATGGATATGATAGTGTCAAGCACAGACAGAGATAACATCTGAAAACATTGACGCTACACATTAGCCAAAAACCTACCATTACAATCAACACACAAATTAAATGGATTCAAATGATGGCTTTCTGTTGATCAAATTAATAAATTAATATTCCATTGAAACTTCAGTCTGAACTTTTGGCTTTATTTCATTGAGTTTATTTTCATGGAACTGACTTTCTCTACTTCTGGGACTACACAACAGAAATATTGAAAATGACAAAGCTATTGAAAGTGACAGAGCTATTGAAAGTGACAAGAGCTGTTAAAAATTCAAAAAGTAAAGCTGGTAATGGTGGATGTTTTTAAATGAAGTATTTTGAATATCTATGAACATAAAACATAACCTAAAAAAACTAATTTGAGGGGAGTTGGAAATGAAAATTTTACTTCCAAGGATAGACTCACATACAATATAGTAGACAAGATGTATTTTATAAACGAAAGTTTGATCATACTTGCAAGTGTACTATCACACAATTCCATCATTTAACAGACATAAGTCAGATATAATTGATAGAATTGTCCTTTTTACTGTACCTCAGATTAGTCCAAACAAGATATTGATTGGTACAATATCCTGTCCCTTAAAAGAGGTTGACATAAAGCAAATTGAAAATATACAGAAACATATTCACCTCCCCCCAACCAAATAAGTCTATAAATCTCTTATCAGTAGTATCATTTTTAATGGGGAAAAAATGTATTTATTGTTTCATTCATGCCCAGAAATGTGTTAATATGAAATTTTCAGTTAAACACACAGAAACATTTCACAGACATAAATAACAAAATCTATATTTTTGGGGGCTCAAGGACCACAGCTCTACATTTGAAAAAAATCAGGCACCACTTTTGACTTTTGTTGTTGCATTGACACTCTTAGAGTAAGATGAATTTATTTGCTTGCTAACCACTAAGAAGATGGCAGACGACCATCGCAATTCAACAGGAACCTAGACTTACTCGCCCAACATGATGTCCATCGCAGGCATCGCGGCTCAAAGTTTCCATGAAGCTGCTGCCGTAGGACGTGATGGTATCCATGTATTCTGTGGCTAATTTCTCATAGTCTGAATCGTCTCTCACCAACAGTTTTTCCATTCCTACTGAGCCAGCTTTAAATAGAGAACAAAATAATGGATTAAAACTAAACTAAAAGATATTGTGTCAATGCAACACTAATATTAAAGTAGAATTCAATGTCCTAATAGACTGTCTATAATGGACCTGATCTACAGTTTAATGGATCGGGCATTGAACACATAAAAGTATTAACACAGTTAATGCTGAAAGTAAAATACTGTGACACAATTCAGTCATTCAACTGACCCAGGTCAGCTACAGTTGACATGAATGTTGCCTAGGTTACTGTGCCTCTCATTAGTCCAAACAAGATACTGACTGTGACAATATCCTGCCCCTTAAAAGAGGTTGAGTTGAAATGGCGCATTAAAATAATGCTTAACAATGAGGTATAACAAACAAATATGGCTGTAAAAAAAAGATGATTTCTAAAATGTTAATTTCTTTTTTTAATTAATCTGCTTTTTATTTGTTATATTCTAGTCTGTATATTTTTCAGTTTATCTAGAAGACAAGTTTCAGAAACATGTTTTCTGGGGGCAACATAAATGATTAGATCAGCATCATTCTCCATTAATGTTAAAGTTAATTTTATTAATTGTTCAACGCTACAATCTGAATCACTGATAGCAAAGACAAACAGACAGAAAAACTCTTTTGTTCCCCTCACAATAAATTCATTAAATACATATCAACTATCTGTTAAAAACATTTCACATGTAAATTTTGAGAGAGTGAGGTTGTAGATGTTCATTTTGGTTTTCTATAGTGTAATGTTTTGTTTGATGTAATGCACAAACTGTAACACCAATTTCCTTATGGATAATAAAGATTGTTATTATAATAACTATTATTATTTGATAATTTTTTCCTCTCAGTAATTAAAACAAGATAACAACTAGAAGAATATTCTGCCCTATAAAAAGCCTAATTTTTTAAACAAAATGACCATTTAGAAACATGCCTGTGTTTTCGACAAGTAGATGTTTCCCTACAAAATGGTGCTGCAAGGTAGACTTTAACCAATGAGAAAATGAGGTGAAAATAGGGGATAATACTAGGCTGAATTACATCGTTAAAGTAAAAGTAAATTTCCTACTTCACGCCTAGCGATCTATAGTGCAGATGATGATGCGGTCATCTGTTTTTTTTGGCTAACGATTAATGAGCAGGCTGTCATGTGGCCAGCACAACGTCCAAATGCCTTTACTTTCTCCAACTTAAGTCAAATACCCATTAGAGTTGGGTGGACTCAGGAGCATCCTAAAAATCCAAAATCCCAGTCTTCACCAATATTTGAACCCAGGCCCCCAGGTTCGGAAGCCAAGCACTTAACCACTCAGCCAGCGAGATCCCCTGAATAAAGTCATTTGATGAATAGGAATTTCCATCAGACAGGAAATGATTATATGCTGTATGTATAGTTTTTGTCTCTTGAAAAAAAAAATAATAAAAAATTCTTCAATCATTTATTCCTATATAATATTAGCATACATTTAAAATGCAAAAAATGTACTGTACAAGTTTCATTTAGATTAACATTTTACTACTGTTACTATTGCTCTATATAAAGAGACAAGTCACAGATATGTTCTTGACAGTAGCAAATATAGTTTTGTGTGTGACACTATTCAGTCATTTCACTGACCCAGGTCAGCTACAGTTGACATGAATGTTGCCTAGGTTACTGTGCCTCTCATTAGTCCAAACAAGATACTGACTGTGACAATATCCTGCCCCTTAAAAGAGGTTCATGTCATGGGTATAACAAATTAGTTTCCAAACTTTGGAAGCTTAAAAAAAAACAATGTTGAAACATACCCCACAAAGACAAAAATATATTTTGAAATTGAAATGTTAAAACTAGATTTGAACAAGAACATTAATTTAATGAAGTCCATTTTGTTCTTTATCAGAGCTTCAGTAATCTTTTGTCTTCATTTTCACTAATTATTGCATTGTGAATGTTGTAATGAATGACTTTTGATAGACAGCACTAAAGCTTGGAGTCACCTCTCAAAAACAAAATAGAAGAAAGGGAGGTATGACCCACACACAAGGAGAGGAAACCAAACATGTCATAAATAAGAAACTAACCAGCATAGGTGTCTTGCACCGCTTGAGGTTTCTGAGCTATCTGCAGACAGTATAACAGAGCTCCATACAAGTTGACTCGAACTTTCTGAGTGCCTCCACCTGGACAAAAAGAAAACATGGTCAGACAGAAAACAAATACATTCGAGAATTCATTTCTTATGATTTAAAACAGGGAAGGGAAAACAAATCCTATAATTTCTTACTACTTTTTTTTTTTAAACAAATTTGAAATGACAATTTAAGCCTATGCTAAAAAAAAAAACTTACTAGATTTCTGTATATAATCAATGATGCCCCTCAGAACAATCTGCAAGGATGTTGAGACACTACTTCTTGAGCCTGCGTTTGAGCTCATCCAGAAGGGATGAGAGGAGCTGTCTGGGATGTTGGACGAAGGCAGGAAGCAGTGTCTGAGGTTAGCCATGAGTGTCAGGAGGACGTCTGAGACAAGAGATGATGCTTCAAAGCTGACATCATCCCCAGTAACCTACAATTACAACAATGAATATACATCAGTCACTCGCATTACACATTGTACTAAAATCAGCCTAGTGTACTTTGAAACTTTTTAGAGATTCATTTGCACAAGTATCTAACCTGTTAAACTCATTTGTCAAAAAAATTTAAACATTTAGCCTAGCCACCGTAAATTGGTTCAAGCTACCTTCAGTAATAGTTCTTGAACCATTTGCACAAGTATCTAGCCTGTTTAACTTGTGTCAAAAAAAAGAGTAAATATTTAGTCTGGCCACTGTAAATTAGTTCAAGATACCTTCAGTAATAGTTCTTGCAATAAGTCAATCAACAAGGCTTGACGGCGCTCCCCACTGAGCAAGTCCTGAGGTACAGACGTTAGAAGAACCTCCACAACTTGTCGCCAGGATTCAAATGCTCTCTTCTTTCTCTGCAGAGCCTCTCTGACTTCATTGTGAGCTACAACTGTCTCCAACACCATTTGAATCTCCTAATGAAGAAAACATTGTTTCAAATAGTTACTATGTAAGCTAGTGATCTAGATTCAGGATTCATCTTTATAAAAACACAAACAAAAAAACAGAACTTGTATGATATATACATGTAAAAAATATTGAAGTAAATGTACATTATTATTATAGCTTTTAAATAGCGCTATTTTCATGCTTATAGCATGCTCAGAGCGCTTTTGGTCCAATCTCATTTGTGGACCAGTGGGGGGAGGGGGTATCTAGGAGTTGGTTTTCTGTGCTGCCTTTAGGCGCTCAGTAAACACAACTCTACCCGAGCCGGGTGTCGAACCTCGAGCCCCCTTCTAGGTAGCCAAGCCAAGCCAAGTTCAAGCGTACTTGGCATCTCGACCACGCTTCCCACCATCATGAATAATATTGAAATATATAAATCTACTTTTTCAAAAGTATTCGTAATGATGAATAGCAATGTATTCTAACAGGTCAAATGCATGGCTGCCTAGTTGTTTGATATGCACTCTGGACAGTTGTTCAGTGGTCTCTCGTAGCTCTGCTTGAATGAAATGGCTATTGTTTTTGACCTAATAAACTTTTAAATGTTAGTGAGCTTTCCTTATGAATAAGGGTTCTTATCAAAAGGGTCCTTGAACACATAAGCTGTGGGAATGCACAGCCATAGAACATGTTAAACTAAATACTAGTTGTCATTATATCTTTACAGAAGGGATTATTGACTGGTCTCAATGGTCATGGATTCGAAACCTGCCTGCTGCCATCCCCTAGTCCTGTGGGAGATTTCGGCTAGGATGTTATTATGTTCAAATCTGAAGAAATACCCAAAAAAAAATTTAAAACATTTGACAAAAAACAAATATATTTCCTTGTGTCCATCCTCTACAAATTGTCAATATTTACCTCCATTATGTGAGGCCTCTGTCCAGCTACCATTGGACCTTGTTGATTGGCCAGTTCTGTCAGTAAGACTTGTCTCAAAGCTCTAACATCACAGTAGGTCACTCCATCTCTAGCCCTGGTCTCCAGACTCCTGACCAGTGCCTCTATCTGAGCCTTGTCAAAGAAATTTACATGAAGTGGGCTCGGGTAGCTCTGCTCAAATGAAATCGTGTCCAGAATTCCTAAAAGCCTTTGTCTGAATTGTTTCCCTTTGGAATAAAAAATATATAAAAAAAAAGATTAAAACATCCAAAGGTTTATCCGCTTCAAAAATCGTAAAACACTATTCTATAAATTCAACATTGGCTAAAAAAAAAATAACAACAGATTAATATCGTATTTCTTTGGATATTGTTTTTGACCTGATAAACTTTTAAGTGTGAAAAAGGGTTCTTATCAAAAGGGTCCCTGAACACATATGCTAGGGGGGAGTGCAAATCTATAGAACATGTTCAACTATATACCAGTTGTGATTCTATCTTTACAGAAGGGATTATTGACTGGGCTCATTAAAAACAGCAGCTGAGCTCACAAGGTCAATGGAGAAACAAAGTTTCATTCCCATTATGAGGCTAACATGCTTAGTCCTTGGAAACAGTAACCGCTGAAATCTGAAAGATAATGAAATCCTAGCCCACATTGTTATGAGAAAGGTTTTCTTATATATACTTAATTAGGAATATCAGGCTTAAAAAAAACAACTTATCTAGATTAAATAGCTACTCTAGGATTAACTGAAATTTAAATAAAAATATGCATATTACTCTAGACTAAATTAATAAGCACAATTTTAAAAGCCAATGTTTTCATATCCTATGTTTAAGCACTGACATGAATGAAAGATTTTATCTGTGTTGAACTGGGCTTTACCTGTGTTCAATGATGTGATGGTATGTGTGACTGACAGCAAAGATTCTCTTTCCGCAACTCCTAACTCACTGTCTTCTCCAGGGTGTACGCTGCCTGATAGACAGGATACAAACATTACATAATACTGACATTACATAAGACAAACGTTATACGATACAAACATTACATCATACAAACATAACATAATACTAACATTAAATGATACAAACATTACAAGATACAAACTTGTCTCTTCCTCTCACACACATTTGTACAAAAAACATTACTATACTATATATATATATAGGATACAAACATTACATAATAATAACATTAAATGATGCAAACATTACATCATACAAACTTGTCTCTTCCTCTCACAAAAATGTGTAAAAAAAAAACCCATTAAAAACCCAAGAACATGATTTAAATTATGGAGAGTAAGGAGCACATCCTAACTTGGTTTAGAAGATCCACTTTTGTGAAATGAACAACAAATTCATTTAGTAACTAAAATTATGAACAGTTTGGAAACACTGTGCTGCTACCCCATCTCCTTACTACAAATCTCTTGCTCTTCATCTCCTAACAAAAGTTGAACTAATCTCTGAGTGTGAGAACGTTGTCTGTTGACGGATGTCATTCTAAGTTCCAGGGCGATTGTCTTCAACAGCCAGGCTTGATGATCTGAGACACTGATTTCTAAAAAAAAAAAAAAAATGAAAACAAAAATTTAAGTCAATAATGTTTACTTTTATGTCATTTTTGTAAGGTCAAGACAAAGATCAAGATCAAATGAAGAGGTTTCCATGTCAACACTTCAACAATTCTTGATTTAATATTCACTTTCATTTCAAATGACAAATAAAGTACATTAAACAATTTGTTTAATAACATTGAAGTAATTAGCTAGATTTAGTATTTAGTTGTTTATAAAAATAAATCTAAGAATCTCAATACAATTCAAGAAAAACAAATCACCTTACACGTCTAGCTTCTACAAAACTAAGATATCTTAGATAACTATACCAATGTAGCTAATTTCACACTAAAATAATGATGTGTCGAATAAAATATTTTGGACAAAAGAAGAATCTAAGTTTGTTGGGGCTTTTATTATGATACATCTTTACCTATATTCTGATTTATTATCTGCCCATTTATGTTTTCAAAAATCTCAGTAAATTTATTTCAGATACAGAGTAAGCCTAAAAAGTTTCTTTTGTAACTTCAAAACTGGAGTTTCTATAAATTCACATTTCAAGAAATCCAAGATTTTGAGATGGGAAAAGGACATAGTAATAGACAGAGTAATCCTAACGCTAGAACTAAATTTATCAACAGCCCAAATTCTTCTGCTTCATCCTTTATATATCCTGGAGGTACAGTGGTAAAGCACTTGGCTTCTGAACTGGAAAATCCAGAGTTCGAATCCTGGTGATGGCTGGGATTTTAAATTTCGGGATCTTTAGGGCAATTCTGAGTCCACCCAGCTCTAATGGGTACATGACATTAGTAGAGGAAAAGTAAAGGGGGTTAGGGCGTTGTGCAGGCTACATGACACCTTCGTTAACCCTGGGCCACAGAAACAGATGACCTTTACATCATCTGCCCTATAGATCGCTAGGTCTGAAAGGCCTTTACTTTTTTACTTTGATATATCCTAGTTAAATTAGTGCTTACAGAAAGCTTTATTTTAGTGAAAGAAAATGTACTATTTGTTTTAAGTATGCTAATCAAATGGTGATGTCATTTGAAAAATTTCTGTTGTAAATAACAGGTTAGAGTAACTATGTGTCATGTATCAAGTTAAATATTTAAAAAGGCTCAGGTTATCAAATATCTGTTTTTTTTATATAGTTAGGAAATATTTTTCTTTAAATGTGATAACTGAATTAAATATAGAGCTGCACATTGTATTTTTACAACAAATACCACTAACCCAATTTGTTACTATCCAAGGGCAAGTGATGCAGCTGTCGGAACAAGAAATCATGAGTTGTCCTCAAATATCTCAGCGTGGGAGATGACGTGTCCTTATTGGCACACAAGGCATATATCAGGTGGAATCCAAGCTCGGCTAGTCTTGGTCTATCTAGTAGGCAGGTCGGACCTTCTCTGGAGCCAAGACCTTGTTCTAGTAAGGTCAGGATGGAATGTAAGCAGGTCTTGGGAGAGTCCAACACACCTTTCAGAACAAACAACAGAAGCTTACAATGACTGTAAGATAAGACAAATGCAACTTTAACTATCAGAAACAACTAATACAAATATAACTGTCATACCAGGATCTTGTAATGTGGTCTTAACCACGGGCTTCTGTAGCTGAAATCCCAGAAGCCAATGAGCTAGATTTGGGGCAGCTTGATCCAAGGACATCAACATTAGCTGTATGATATGTTCACAGATAGAGTTTTGTATTGGGGGCTCTTTCAGTTCTGATCTCTCTGGGGACATGATAACAGTGCTCAAGTGCTTCACTTACAAAACAGAAGAATAAGCAAACCAAGCTAGGATAAGGTTTAAACTACAGCTTATTTTAAAATATAAAGATCTAGATGTGGTACCTTCTTCTGTCAAGAGGAAAAAATTTCTTTCTTGCTTGATTTCAACAGTGCTGGAGTCTAAGCATTCGACAAAGCCATGAAGCAGCTCAGCACTGACTCTCTGAAATAACAAAGTGAAACCCACTGTGAAATATTATCACTATAAGGCACAGACTTCCCGTTCTAATCTGTTTGCTTTGTTTAAGTTTTAGACGCTCCTGAAATGAAGATTACTAGGTCCTAACCCAAACTCTCTGAGGGCACTAAGGATGGCAACTGGCAGGGTTCAAACTATGATGAAAATCTCAATTGCAAACCAAACAACCAGGCAGCCCTCCAATCAAAGATCTGTATGTAGGTCTCTCAAAGTTTGATCTTTTGTTCAGGACTAAATTCAATGAATTAGAAAGATCATTGTGTTGTCTTTATATGACATCACAACAAATGTCCATAAGGATTAATAAAGCTTCGTCTTAGTCTTAATAACCTACTCTGTGTTCATAAAATTTAAATATGGCAATAAGTAACTAAGAAGATAAAATGTAAATAGACAATGTAATCTATCTTATAAATGACAGTCTTCCAAAAAAAGAAAAAACATTTAAATTTAAATTATTTTTTAAATTTTTTAAAAGAGTTATACAACTTACTGTACATGTTTAGCTTAAATGTAGTCATTTTCTGCTGTTTGATTCTTCTAAAACTTTTTTTTATTTGATTGCATGAAAAAAAAAAACCATGTCTGCTGTACTGTGTGTCAACTTACTTTATCCGCTGTAAAAAGGTTCACAATGTCAGATTGGGAGGAGAACTCAGCGCAAACATGACACAGGATCCTCACGGCTGACAGGGTATGTTTGGGAAGGAATGTGTTGAAGATAACAAACCTGAAACAGAGATTGATTCCGTTTCTTATTACATTTCAACCTTTACATTTAAAATAATAAAACAAACGCATCTTTTTCAAATAGAACAAATTCCTTAAATAAAAACAATCAAAGCATTCATATACCTATAAAGCACTCAAGATGGGAAAATCAGAAGAAAAAAAACTACTCATTAGAATTATGTTTTTTTTTTCTCAATATGTTAACATCCTTAAGCAAACATTAAATCTTAACGTCTCAAGAAAGCTCAAGTTGCTTGGAAAACACTACCAACGTTTGAATGTTGAGTCTTTGCGATTCATTAACTCTGAGTTGGTTACAAATGTTTCAAAAACAATCTTATGCATAGATCTAAAGAAAATATTTTACAGGATACCAATGGTGCTACAAATCTATTTTGAAGAAGAGGTGGACTTAATTGAAGCTTTTTTTTAAAGGCTGTTTCCACTTCCCTTGTTACTTCACAATTATTGAAGAGAGAATTTTTATATGAGAGATGCATGAGTACAATCAAAATAACCATTTTGAATCCCTTTTTATTTTATAGCATTAACTGAATGTTATTTGTTATTAGTTTAACTGAATCTTAATGTATTTGTTAAGTTTTTTTTTTCTTGCTTTTCAGATAGCTAGTCCATATTTTTATTTTGGATAATTTTAGAGTTATGCAAATAGACTTGGAGATAAGAAAGTTGTGTTTTAGTGTAATGATGCAGGGAGAAAGGGTTAAGTCAGATGACAACGTACTTTGTAATGTTGATCAAGTAGTCTGCTTTCTTTGTTCTAGGATTGATGGCCAGAAGAAGTCTCTCTAAACTGGACACCAGGAGCGGAGATGCTGTCTCTCTAATTCTCTTCTCCAGAGATTCTTGTCTATCAGCTGCTTCTTCTAGTAGCTGTAGACACAGGAGAGACACCTCCTCTAAATAGTCTTTACCTAAGACATTAAAAAAATCTTTTATAGGCTTCTATTTTGTTTCTCAACTATCATTTAAAAAAAAAACAACTGATGATAAAGTTTCTGGTTTCAAGTTGTTAGCTAAACCATAGTCAAGATTTCTTCATTCTCATACTTCATGTTTGGAGGGTACAGGTCAGCAATCCTGTATCTGAGATGAACCACGCAGTGGTTACCAAATCAGGCAGTAAAAGTCTCCCTTTCTGACCTTGCGATCTATAGGGCAGATGATGCAAAGGTCATCTGTTTCTGTGGCCAACGGTTAAGGAAGGTGTCATGTGGCCAGCACAATGTCCAACGGCCTTTACTTTTCCCCAACTAGTTTCAGGTACCCATTAGAGCTGGGTGGACTTAGAGGCACCCAAAGATCCCGAAATTAAAAATCCTAGTCTTCACCAGGATTTGAACTCAGAACTCTTGGTTCAAAAGCCAAATGCTTTATCACTCAGCCACCGCACCTCCGAGATCAGTCAGTTTTCCATATAGTTTTCTTCTATTGGAGGGTTTCGGGGCCAGAGTCTTGACAAATCAAGACAATTCAGAACTTTCCCATAAGATCATTAAAACATTTTGTGATCTTGTTTGACTTTTAAGGCTCTCGTATACCAGCTTTTACATTCGGTTGACATTTCACAAAGCAGACATTTACAGTCAAATTGATTGACAAGAAAGTGTGTGACCTTACCAGGGAAAGAAACAAACTGTTCAAATTGACGAAGGGCCTCCTCTAAGATAAGTTGAACCTGAAATCACATTTCATTAACATGAAATCAAGTTATTATATTCAGTTAGGACATTTAAGAGCTAACAGATGTAGCTTAAACAGATTGTTAGGAAACTAGAACAAATATATCAATTATTAGATTTTTGATTTGATTTGTTGATTTGAGGCACATCGGCACAATTTAGGCCATGTCGTGCCTGCAGTCCCTCAAGGACCACTCTCTCTCTAAACAACAAGGGCCAGATTCTATACAGTCATATAATTAAAATCAAGGTCTATTCACAGTTAAAATAGTAAAGGTAGTAAAAATTTAAATATTTGGTAAAAATCTAATGTAAATAGTGCATGTTCACAAATTCAGAAATCAGATCTTCGTAGATAGCCCCACTTCCCGAATAAAGCCCAGTACCTTCCCAGGGTCGACATTATTAAATAGTGTTTTTAGATTAGTGGCTCTAAAATATTTCGCCCTGACATCCTGGTATCTGGGGCAATCAACGAGGATATGTTCCACGGTGAGGCGAGAGTCACAGTACTCGCAAAGTGGGGGCTCCTCTCTCTTCAGTACAAAAGAGTGCGTGATGTAGGTGTGGCCAATCCTAAGTCTGGACATGGTTGTGCTACCACGCCTTGTCAGACCCTTAGATGTGGGCCGCCACCTGACATCCGCCACAATCTGCCTGAGTTTACTGTGAGTCTCAGCCTCCCATCGGTTCTGCCACTCTCGATAGGTAGCAGAGGCAATACTTTGTCTCAGGTCCGAGTAGGGAATTTGGGTTCCTGACACCGCATGATTTAGGGCTCTCTTTGCTTCTCTGTCTGCGGCTTCGTTTCCCTCAATGCCAACATGGGAGGGGACCCAGATGAAGGTGACATCCCTACGGTCGGCTGTTATTTGGTCCAACAGCTTCAGGCTCTTATGTACCAATGGGATGTCAGTCTTCATCCGCCCCAAAGCTTGCAATGCAGATTTGGAGTCGGAGCAGATTATAAATTTACTCCTTTCTGATGCTTTTACGGCCATAAGTGCAAGCAATATTGCGTGCAATTCGGCCGTAAAGATGGAGCAGCCATCAGGGAGTCTACGGGAGATTGTTTTGTTCCGAAAGAAGCAGGCACACGCGACCTTTCCCTCCATTTTGGATCCGTCTGTGTAGATGGTGCCACAATCTCCGTAGCTCTCCTGCAGTTCCCTAAAGTGGACTTGTAGTATGCTTGGGTCTGTATTTTCTTTTTTGAAATTAAGGAGGGATAAATTTAATTTGGGTTTATTCATTAGCCAAGGAGGATTCTGAGGGGTTTCTATTTTAGAGATTTGGTCAATGGGTGGGGTTAAATTTTGGATGGGTTCTCTCATTCGAAGGCCCAACGGCTGTATGACGTTAGGCCTTCGATTGTATAGTTCTACCTCTGTGGGGTTAAATATGGAGTCAAAAGCAGGGTTCGTGGGGTTGGATTTTAGCTTGACTATATACTGCATTGCAAGCTTTTTCATTCTTATATCCATGGGGAGTTCTCCAGCCTCCACATGGAGACTTGGGATAGGTGATGTACGAAACCCGCCGAGACAGAGACGCAGGGCAGCATTTTGTATTGGTTCCAGTATTTTTAGGTACGACTTCCTTGCTGCTCCATATATTATGGATCCGTAGTCTAGCTTAGATCGAATTAGACTCCGATAGAGCAGCAGCAAGGTATCTCTGTCAGCTCCCCAGTCCGTATGGCTGAGTACTCTTAGTATGTTTAATGACTTTTGGCATTTCTTCTTAAGTTCCTTAATGTGGGGGAGAAAATTAAATTTGGAATCTAAGGTGAGGCCTAAAAATTTTGTAGTTTTCACGACAGGGATCTTCTTTTTGTGTATAAATAGTTCAGGGTCTGGGTGGAGTCCCCTTAGATTACAAAAATGCATACTAACTGTTTTGGAGTCTGAGAATTTGAAGCCATTATAGTTTGCCCAACCCTGAATTTTGTTTAAACATAACTGTAATTTTCTTTCTAAGGTGTTCATGTTTTTCCCATAAGTAAGAATGACAAAGTCATCAACATACAAAGAGCACTCTATGCCAGGGGACAGCGCATTTATGATGCTATTTATTTTAATGTTGAACAGGGTGACTGACAGAATGCTGCCCTGGGGTACATCCATTTCCTGGTCATGAGTGTCAGAAGCGGAGTTGCCCACTCGAACCTGAAATTTTCGATCTTTCAGAAATTCCTCCACAAAACGGGGGAGGTGTCCCTTAAGCCCCATAAGCGCCAGGTCACGTAGAATGCCATGTTTCCAGGTTGTGTCGTAGGCCTTTTCTATATCGAAGAATACAGCTACTAGATGTTCTCTTCTGAGTAATGCATTTCTAATATAAGCTTCCAGCCTTACCAGGTGGTCAGTTGTTGTCCGCCCCTGCCGGAATCCGCACTGGTAGTTTGAGATCACTTTATTCCTTTCCAGGTACCAGACCAGCCTACTGTTAATCATTCTTTCCATGGTTTTGCAGATGCAGCTTGTTAGTGCTATTGGTCGATAGTTAGCTGGGTCAGAGCCGTCTCTTCCCGGTTTAGGTATCGGTATAACTGTGGCTTTCCTCCAGCTGTTTGGGAAAGCGCCTGTTTGCCACACACAGTTATAGACCCCTAGCAGGACTGCCAATGAGGGTTCGGGAAGGTGCTTGAGGAACTGGTAATGGATTTCGTCTTCTCCAGGCGCTGTGTCATGTGACTTGTCCAGCGATTCCCTCAGTTCCTCAAGCGAGAACGGTTTGTTGTAGTCTTCATTGTTCTCTGACCTGAAATCAATGGGGTGTCTTTCCTCCCTGGTTTTGACTTTTTGGAACTCTGGCGTGTAGTGTGCAGTGGATGATTTTTCTGCTATTGAGGATGCCAGGCAGTCAGCTATTTCTCTGGGGGACGTGACAGTTCGTCCTTGGTTTTTCAAATGCCCTATTGCATTTGATTCTTTCCCTTTGATTCGCCTTACTGCCTTCCAAACCGCTCTAGCAGAAGTTTTGGCATCCAGACTGCCGACAAAACTTCTCCAGGAATTCCTTTTGGCTGACCGTATGGTTTGTCTAGCCTTTGCTCTAGCTATCCTGAATAGCTTTAGGTTTTCCTGGGAAGGATTCTTTATAAATGCAGCCAGTTGTTTTTTCCTATCACCAATAGCACTTTTGCAAGCTGTATCAAACCATGGTTTGCTAGGCCGTTTTGGATTTGCAGAGGTTAGGGGTACAACTTTCCTGGCTATACTTAGTAGCTTGCTAACAAAGGTATCAGCTGGGTTCTGTTCATGGAGGATATTTTCTGTGATATCCTCAGAGCATCTTTTTTGGAATTGTTCCCAATCGGCCTTATTCAGTTTCCACCGCTGAGGTCGTCCCAATGAAGGGAGATTGTTAGTAATGATGATTGGGAAGTGATCACTTCCCCGTAGATCATTGCTAACTGACCATTTAAAATCGTCCAGAAGTCCGGGGACGCATACGGTGAGGTCAATGCATGTGAATGATCCAGTTCCTGGGTGCAAGTAGGTCGGTGATGCATCATTAAGTATGCATAAATCATGTTGGAGGAAGATATCCTCCAGCATACGACCTCTTGTGTCGGTATTGTTGGATCCCCACATGGTGTTATGGGCATTGAAATCCCCAAGGATTAAATAAGGCCGGGGGAGTTGTTTCAATAGGTCCTCCATGTCTGTTCGGTTTAATGGAGCGCCTGGTGGTAGATACAGGCTGCAGCAAGTGATAACCTTGTGAAGCGTTATCCTAGCTGCTACGGCCTGTAGTGTGGTCTGTAGTTCTACCCTCTCATGGGGGATGCTATCCTTCACAAGGATACAGACTCCACCTGATGCTCTCTCTGCATCCTCAACATTCTTGGTGTAAGCACGGTAGCTTCGGAAGCTGATGCAATCTTTCAGAAATGTTTCCTGTAAGCAGACAGCTACAGGAGTCTCAGAGTCCATCAGTAGCTGCATTTCCTCGTAATTGGCCTTGAGGCCTCTACAATTCCACTGTACAATTCTGGAATCCATGGCTTATTCTAGATGACCTACTAGGAGCTATTTGGCCTTGGGAGGCCCCCGGAGGGGTTTCCCTTTATTCCAGTGACCTTGGTATTTTTATTCTTGGGTTTGGATGGAGAGGAGGACAACCCCCTTTTGGGGGAAGTCTTTCTCTCAGTCTCCATGCTCTCATCAGCGAGCACAGAGAACCTGTTCTTTAGCATGACAACAGGGCTTTCTTGTTTCTTCAGAGGTGTGTTCTTTGGCGGTGTTTTCTTCTGAGTTGGGGGAGGAGGAGGGGGTGGTGGGGTCAATGTGTCCGTCTGTGTGGCTATGGATCTTCCTTTCTTAGCAACAGCCTGGGCGTAGGTCTTTGTCAAGCCGAATTGGCCCTTGGGTAGGGCCAGTACAGCCGATTTCGCCTGGCTAAAGGTACATCCGTTTCTTGCCTTGTACTCCTGCACGGCAACCTCCTGTTTCCACACAGGGCAGTCCTTGGAGTAGGCTGAGTGGCCAGCTTGACAGTTTGGGCATTTGAACTGGGCTGTGCAGCCCTTGTCCTCATGACCCTCTCCAGCACATCTGGCACACACAGTGTTCCTCTTGCAGACTGCCGCGCCGTGTCCATAACCCTGGCACTTGAAGCACCTCATGGGGTTAGGTATGTAGGGCCTCACTGGAACTCGTAGGTATCCTGCCTTCACATACTCTGGCGGTGTCCTAGTTCCGAATGTGAGGATAATAGTGGCGGTTTTGACCTCCTCACCCTCCCTGCGCCTGGTAATGCGCCGGGCATGGGTGACTCCTTCAATGCCCTCCACTATTTCCTTCTCGGAACATTCCAGTAGGTCCCTAGAGCTGATTACACCTCTGCTGGTGTTCAGACTCTTGTGTGGCATGACTTCCACTTGGAGATCACAGAGTCTTCTGCATCTTAAAAGCCCATCAGAGTGTGTCTTGCTGTCTACTTCTACAAGGAGTTCCATTGTTTTGTGTAGCTTAGACACACTCTTGGGCTCTCCCACTACTGACTTGAGTCCCTTATAGATAATAAAAGGGCTCAACTTGGTCAGGCTTTTTCCCTCCTCTGTGCATCTAACCACCAGAAATGATGGCCAGGTGGCACAGCCTTTTGGGACCTCCTCCTTTTTATCGTCAATTCGTCGTTTTTTGCCCAGACACAGGTCTGGGGCAAGTAGTTTTGTGTGTGTTTTTTTGTCCATATATATTTTGGTTAATTCGGCACCTGTGCTCCCCACCCGCCATCGAGTCCAACAAGGGGACGGGCCATTCGGATGTCCAGAATGAGCCCGCCAGGGCTACACAGGTGCTATACTCAGTCAGCTGCTACATCGGACATGTGTCCGATACAGCAGCTCCCTGATTGACCCTCCAGCCACCGCCCTCCAGCATAGGTCGACGACCTATGCTGGTAGCTCGGCATGACCAGCCGGTTGACCCAGAGCGGGCCATCTGGGTCTCAGGTCTAGGGGAACTTGGAGCCAAAGTATTGTGTTGTTGTGGCTTATCCTCAGATAGCCACCACTCAAACACCAGGATCTCTTTATCCCCCCTTACCCGTCGCAGTCCACGGCAAACGGACTGGTCTAGGACGTAGTGAGAATTTAAAGTTAAGGAGACAGTGTGATGATCAATGAAGGCAGACTTAGGAAAAGAGGAGGCAGACACAATGATAGAAAAGAAGTAGGGCACTTTTGAGCTCCAAAAGTGCTAAGGAAAGAGGAGCGCAGTTTAACGTCATGTCTCGGGACGATCAATTATTAGAATTATAACAGATTTAGCCTAGACAGATTGTTAGGAAACTGTAACCAAGATATCAATTACCAGAATCATTTCACATTCATCTACATCTTGAAAACAAAAATGAGTGAAGTGAGAAGTCTATGTATGAATATATTTACAAACTATGTATGATATAAAGTTATGAATGGTCACTTATAAATATTGATGTTTTTGTCTAGAATAGTTTTAAAAAAAACTCACAGTTTTAAAGAGTGGGGAGTCTGTGAGCAGCAGACACAACAGAGTGAAGCCAGGCTGTTTGCTGGCAGGTACAACTCCCAGACCTGGGACATCAACAGTGTCAGGAAGCAGGTCTTCATTGTTCAGTTCATAGTCGGACAGGAGCTTCACAAGGACTCTCAGACAACCAGACACCACCTTCCACTGGAAGAGTCAATTGCATGTATTAGGGACATACCATTAGTGCATGCATGTTTTTAATATTGGAACATATAAGTAAAAACCAAAAAACAAAAAAAAAAACATCACTGATTCTATGTAATTCTAATTGCACATTTAATTTAAGATGCAGGGGGGAAAAAAGATTAAATTTTGGTGAACTGTGGAATTTTTTAAAAATTCACTCTAAATGTATGAATCATAAAGAAGAAATTCCACAATAACTTGTTTAAAAATGGATGGCTGCCTGGTCGTGCGGTTTGCACGCTGGACTGTCATTTGGATTTATCGATTGTCCCGGGTTCAAACCCTGCCCGCTCCCATCCCCCGTCGTCCTGGGGGAGGTTTGGAATAGGAAGTAAACTATCTTCAACTCTGAAGGAATATCCGAAACATGTAAAACATTTTACAAACATTTTGTTTACAAGAGAGAAAGTTTATTTCACACACAAAGAATTTCTATTCTAACTGTCCCTCTGTTTATTATGTTCTTATTTTTTTAGGATATTAGGAAATATGTCCACAGAGTATTTGGAAAAAAAAAAAGAGCAGATTAAAGTAGGATTTTTTTCTTTTAATAGGAAATGCATCTGATACGATGGGATTGTGTGCATAAAAGTATGTCTCGAAATTTCCAGATTTAAGACTACCCAGTATCACTGGAGATAATTATTTAAGTAAAGAAACAGAACAGATATCTTCTTTAGGAAATAAAACACTTATTCTTCGGAATCTTGCAAATATTGAACACACAATACAATACACAATATAATTTACTTTGAGTAGTAGAATCACAGAAGTAGACACAATAAACTTATTTGAACCCCGCTTGTTGTCCAAGCCTTGCTAAAAAAATCTTCCTAATCTTCATTTCTCCCACTGCTCAAACTAACTAGAAATCTATTTTTAGTACTAGGCAAAGAATTTGAAACAGACTTTTTTTTATCACCCCCTGAAAGTTTCACCACAATTGTAATAGCAAGAGAAGCTTTTTAATGTTGACAGGTAAATGAACAAAATGACCCCAAAGAATATTTGTGTAAATAGATATTGGATCTCAACATTAGTCTAGGTGATTATTGGAGAATATTTTTGATTGAGAAATGCAGAATTTATTGCAAACTAAAGATAATTGCAATAAATTACAGAAAATGTTTGTTTTACAACACTAATTAAAAGTTACTAATTCTTTGTTAATACTCA
The DNA here is from genome assembly GCF_947242115.1 of Biomphalaria glabrata. Taxonomy (NCBI): domain Eukaryota; kingdom Metazoa; phylum Mollusca; class Gastropoda; family Planorbidae; genus Biomphalaria; species Biomphalaria glabrata. The sequence goes on along the minus strand of NC_074716.1, from coordinate 49,799,434 downwards.
GCAAGTTCTTGGAATAACAAGCTTAATATGTAATAGTGATCCATTCTCATTATTCATCAAAAGTTTTGTATTTGGTAAATTTCAATAAGAAAGCTCTTCAAATTTTATTTAACCCTCTTAAAAACTAAAGACACTGCTGCAAATTGTTGCAGATTTAAGATTTTTTTTTTCAATTTAAATTTCACTAACTAGCTTTTCATTGTATAATAATCTAATAATAATATTTTAAACTCAAAAAATCAGCTTTTATTTTCTTGTTTTTATGAGATAATAATATAATAGGGCAGCATTTTTTTATTTTAAGATTATTCATTTTACCTGTAGGAGCCAATTATGATAGATGTTTGTTTTATTACTTTATTACAGTTCTTTCTTAAAGATTAGTGAGTAGTTCTAGCAAGTGCCCAGGATGAAAATGGTTAAATGGTCTTTTTTCTTAATTTATAGAACAAAATACAATAGTATGTAAAAAGAATATACCTTTTCTTCTGCCATTTTGTAAGCCCTTGCATTGTATTTAAGAAGCAAAGAGTTGAGAATGAAATCCAGGTAAGGATCAAACCCAGGTGATCGAGTCCCTGCGCCAAGTCCCATGGGGACAGGGAACTGAGTGAGTGAAGTCATCAGCTCTAAGAAACCTCTGGACAAAGGAAACTCCTCGTGGCGGCTTTCAACCTCTTCTAATTCAACCTTGATCCCAGTTGACTGATCCCGAGATGTGGGTAGAGTCTGTAGAATCTATTAAAAAAAAAAAAAGGAAGATTACTTTTACATTATCGCAGCACAAGCCGAGACATTAAAAAAACAATAAATTGGAAAGGGTATTGAAATCCAGATAGCTGCGACTTCACCACAACTATTACTGGCTTCCTAACAAACCAATTTTTTTGGAATATCATCTTTTATCCTGAGTGAATGCAGTCTAAAAATTAACATAATCATAGCCATAAAATAGCTCTAAGTTGAATTGTTTGGTCTCATGACCATTCCCAAAAAATGTATGTAACCATTGACACGCAAAGTGTTGATGAACATCAACCAATCAAATCAGATTGGTTTGTTTTAAGCAATTTTTCACATTGCTTATTATACAAAAAGCTATTTCAGAATTAGCTAGAGTGGGCATCAAAGTGTATAAGAAATTCACAGATATTCCATACAACATCCAACATATTTAATTGTAATAATGAGTTACCTGGGATGATTCCAATATCTGCCAAATGGTGGCAGCAAAGACTGGAGTCTGGGCTATGGAAGCCAATGTACTTAACAGTTCTCCCTTCAGTTGGATGTTCACACTGCAAGTCAGCAAGCCAAAGAGGACCATGACCACAGACCACTGCTGGTTTTCACAAAATGCTGACCTGCAAGTTTCATTCTGAAAAACATTACCCACAGTACGAAAAATGAAATACTCCTGGTACAAATTTTATGCTTCAATCATCAGATTTTTTTTAAACTTTACTTTTAAGTAATACAATACATATAAACATATCTAGACACAAACACCAGTGATGCCCAACCTAATTCGACCTGGAGGCCATTTTAATTTCCGACACTCGTGTCGAGGGCCAAATTAATGATAATGATACAAAAACGAAATGAAATTAACCTGAAACTAGGCCTATAAGAAGCCTGTAAGGATCTAGTACTTACATTAATTAATGATCTATATGAGTATATTTTTTACACGCTTGAAAATGGTTTCATTTCTCTACTTAAACTGTGAGCAACATTGTAGCTAACTTTACATATAAAATACTAATAAAATATGTTTGCTTCCACAAAAAAGTAAAGATCCATTCACTTTCCCATTTCATAAACACACAAATGTTAAAGGTCATGGTACCAATTCATCAGAGAAAAGTGAAGGCCCTAACATAGGTAAAGATAAATTTTCCATATTTTTTGTAGTCGATTTTCTACACTTTGTGCCGACATTTCTGCAGGCCGGATAAAACCATGTCCGGTTGTATTTTGAGCATCACTGACAAAGACTATTTTTTTCTACATTATATTTGTGTGTCATTACTAAAAATTCTAATGATCATCTCCAGTCTAGCATCCCACTACACTCTGGAATATGTAAGCCCTTGTTTCGGTAAACTAACCTACTGTAATGAAACAGGTTGTAGGTCATTATCAAAACCATTTATACTCCAAATGAAAGAGGGTCTTTTAAGTCTTTAGTCCAAATTGAAAATTAAGAGTAGAGTAACAATTAAAGGTTGGGATACATTTAGGTCTAAATTATGCAATGATTTAGGTTATAATGAGATAATATAGCATTAAAGTTCAAGAGTACAGAATGTCTGCTCACCAAATTTGCAATGTGTTTTGTCAGCTTCAGCACAGCGCAGACAGCCTCCAGTTCTTGTGGTGTCATACATCGGGGTGAAGCCAGGCGATGAGGGACTCCCACTATGTCAGTCTTTGCGAAGACCTCTTGCCTCAGACTGGTGTAGTACTGGTGCAGTGAACCAAAGATGTGGTCCCAGGATACAGGGTTAGCCTGACCACCTGTAATGCCAAACAAAAGTCCATAAAAATGGTGTCCTGATAACCCAGTCAGTCTGACCCAATTTAAGGAATCAAAACTTTGCATAGAAGGGGTTTGAATGTGAAGAATGCTGGAAGGACTCACCATTGACCCTCAACAGATTGAAACAGTGGTGTGCACATTGAGGGCCTGTAGCCAGTCCAGTCAGCATGTGAATGTATGGCAGATACAGAGGAGCCGGAAGAAGATCTCCAGAGACACGAACAAACTTAAACAATGCAATCTGAAATAGCAAATATTGAGATTAAATAATGGCTTAACCCTTTCCCCCCAGAAAAAAAAAATCTTTTGTCTCTTAACATTTATTTTTAATAATAGTCTCTTTAAAAAAAAAGTAGCAAAATTTATTTTTTTAAATACTTAATCTATGTTGTCAGATAATGACAAGCAAAAAGTTCCAACCTGCTTGGGGTCAAGTCTGTAAACAGTGGTAACATCTCCTGCCCCAGCCTCCTGTGGACACCAGTACTCTAGAGCTAACTGAAGATTGAGTGGGTCCTTCATGTAGATGTCTCCAATCTGGGAACACAATAGTAGCAACACACATGATTACAGTGATAGTAAAAATAACTACATTTAATGTTCAAATATTATGGTCTGTTCTACACTTAGATCAAAGACCATATAAAACTGAAAAGTTGACTAGCTCTCAGCATATATAACTGACATATATAACTGAAAAGTTGACTAGCTCTCAGCATATATAACTAACATAAATAACTGAAAAGTTGACTAGCTCCCAGCATATATAACTAACATAAATAACTGAAAAGTTGACTAGCTCTCAGCATATATAACTGACAAATATAACTAAAACGTTGACTAGCTCTCAGCATATATAACTGACATTATAACTAAAAAGTTGACTAGCTCTCAGCATATATAACTGACATATATAACTAAAAAGTTGACTAGCTCTCAGCATATATAACTGACATATATAACTGAAAAGTTGACTAGCTCTCAGCATATATAACTGACATATATAACTAAAAAGTTGACTAGCTCTCAGCATATATAACTGACATTATAACTAAAAAGTTGACTAGCTCTCAGCATATATAACTGACATATATAACTAAAAAGTTGACTAGCTCTCAGCATATATAACTGACATATATAACTGAAAAGTTAACTAGCTCTCAGCATATATAACTGACATATATAACTGAACAGTTGACTAGCTCTCAGCATATATAACTGACATATATAACTAAAAAGTTGACTTGCTCTCAGCATATATAACTGACATATATAACTGAACAGTTGACTAGCTCCCAAAACTTGTGTAGCTCTTCTTATACTGTGAAATTTTGATTTTCACTAATGCAATGAACTTTCTGAAAACTAATTTGAAATGAAATGAAATAGTTTGTAAAAATGTTTTGAAACATATAATAAGTAAAGTTTCCCTATCAGACCCTGTGATCTATGAGCAGATGATGAAAAGGGGTTCCTACTGTTTCAATATGTAAAATATATTTGAATAAAATACTCAGTCCAGAACAGAATGTGAATTATAAGTAAAATTTCAAGCTCACTGCCAACCGAAGTATCTAGACATAAAGACAATATTGCTCCTATATATTAAAAGTATTAACTATCTAATAAAAGGTGCCTAGCAATTAGAATTCATTTTAGTGTGATCAGATTTGGTTTGAATTATATTTTCTATAATGTTACATTCAACGTCCATGATCCTAGCAATAGAATTGAGATGCTACAGAAGGATCCTAGGCATCACATTCAAAGACCGCATCACTAACAAAGAAATCAGAGAAAGGGTTACTGCAGCGATAGGAGCCATTGACGGCCTGCTAACTATTGTAAAAAGACGAAAGCTTAAAACCTATGGCCACATTACAAGATCTACGGGGCTCGCAAAGACCTTCCTTCAGGGAACAGTGCCAGGAATAGAAGAAGAGGCAGACAGAAAAAGCGATGGGAGGACAACATTAAAGAATGGACGGGCCTGCCATTGAGAGAGGTTCTAAACAAGGCAAAAAAAAAAGGGAGGAATTGAGAAAGACGGTCGACAAGTCTTGCCTGGTGCCCCAACGGTCCAACAGACTAAGGGATAGGTAAAGGTAAGGTATAATGTTACAAAAAATGCCTAGCTAATATGTTCACAAACCAAAGTCATGAATTCTTGCAGATCTCTCCTCTGTTGAGGTGGTTCCAAACCTTCTGCCTGATGGGCTAAAATAATGCGGCTTATCTCATCACCACGGTTACGAAGCTCCTTGGTCTGAAATAGAGTACAAAGCATTTAAGACAAAAACATTGAATAGTTGTTTGATTTTTACTATACACAATGGAACCTGCTCAATAACATAACCACAGCGCAAGCTATGATATTTTGAGTCAGCATCCTATGCAAACACATGTAACACATAGTAAATAAAATACATTGGGGTCCAGGTTTAATAATTGTTTCGTTGTGGTTCCCACCAATGATAACTATTTCAAATCTACTAAGTTAATTTTAAAATTAATAAATATGTTTTTGTTTGGAATGAAACTAAATATAGTGTAAAAAATGTAACTTTGAGTTCAGCTAATATACATACCTTTAATGGCATTTGGTAAATGAAATCTGAAATAAGTCCATGCAGCCTTCTCAAGTAGAACTCCTGAGAAAGTAATAATAATAACAATAAATACTACAACAGAAAACAAAGAGTGTTCTAATCAAATAGAATTCTTGTAGCAATTTTGTCACTGTTACGTCTGCTGGAATCAAGACATTTCTAGAATGAACATTTTTTTTTGCTTAAACTGTTAGAATTACAAGCTTACTTTGCTTCTTATGTTGCAATCATTAAGTCAAAGCTAATCTTCACATTAACATTAGATACTTTGTTCTCTTGTTATCCTTAACGAATGATACACTAAGAAACCAAGCTGTTTGTACACAATTGCTTTTCTTCTAATATATCAAAAAGTATTGGTGGAATAAAACCTGACTCACCATGTTCAACATCAAATATATAAATACTCAAACATACAAGAAATTTTTATCTTATGCCTACAAATGCAAACCAACAAACTAATGATAGAAATAAACTTAAGAGTCTGACCTCAGAATGAAAGTTTGAACAGGAGACCAGGGACAGGCTCAAAAATGAGAACAGGTTCGCATTCATGGCAACATCTACCAGACGTTCATCATCTTCAAAAAAATCACTACCTCCGTTTGGTCCTGGTGAGTAAAATGACAAGCCATTGGTTTCAAGTGTTTGGAAAATTAGAGTACAATATCATCAGAGGGTCCTCAACTTTTTAGAGCCAAGCCCTATCCCCATGTAGAAAATCAAAGTCACTATATACCTACACACATAGTTAATAGAACTTGCCTATTTCACAAAATGCAACACCTAAATTTAATTAGAATCCTAGCACTTTTAAAAAGATTTAATTTAAGGCTAATTTTTTTTTTATGCAGCTGAGCATTTTTTATGGCCCTATTACAATATGGGATTATAAAGTACATCAGGAACGAATTTATGTAAAAATGCTAGATCTAGATCCTTTTGATCTTCTCTCCTGTAAACATGGCCTAGATTCATGAAATAGTAATACTTTCATAGAGCTGAGCAACATTTTTGTTTTAGGGTCTTAAGTTTGTTTTAGGGCTACTATACATACATCACGGTTCCAGTTAGCACCCAAGGAACATTTATGCCATGTTTTATCAAGATTGGTGAAATGGCTTTGATTTCTATGCGGGCCATACATACATACATATGCGTTACTTTATGCTTTATATTATAGATATATTAAGTAGAATAAGAAGTGAATTGTAATAGCCAGGTTTCATATACTCAATGTATTTAGAAATAATTATGAACTTATACATAATCACATTTTTTTTAAAGTATGGACTGAGCGGATGAGTTGTATTTATTCTGTTTAGGATTAAAACAAGAGTAAAAATTATGACCTGTAAGATAACAACAGGAAAAATCTTACCACTAACTGTGTTAGCAAACAAAAAAAAAAAAAAAAAACTGAAATGTTAAATTATGCTGAGAAAACCACTGACCTCCACTGGCAACATTAAACTGTGATGTTTGACGAAGAAGGATGGCCCAACTGAACTGGGCCGCAGCCTTCAACCCTGGCATCTCCCAAGTGGTGTCACTCACCAATTCTTTGTGTATTGCTTGCATGTAATCTGGTTGACTAAACACTGGAAGCTTGGACAGAACTTCTAGAACATATAATAAGATAAAATATAAATTTAGTTATAATTCAAACAGTTTAGCTCATTTATTCAGTCAATTCAAGACTGGAATCTAAAATAGGTAATGCACGATATACAAAGGGTTATTTAGTTAAATGGTTTAAACTATGAGCAGATAATAGTGGTTTTAACAGACTATGTCATGACAGGTGTCAATATGTAAGCAGTAGATATGTATAGTTCCCCTTTGACCAACCCAAAGATCTTTTGCAGAGAAGCAATAAATTCTGTTTCTGAACTTGCAAAAGTAATAGTGATTATAATAAAGCCAGCACAATGACCAAGCACATTTTGTATTCTCTACAACCTTAAAAACAAGTAAACTAAGACATATTCTCCTATCTTGGAATCAATATCCCATATTTAAACAAACAGTAAAAAAGTTCCCCTCTCAGACCTTGAAGATGATTTTAAGATCAACTGTTTCTGTGGCCTAGAGTTAAAGAGGGTGTCATGTGGCAAGCACGACCAACCGCCTTTACTTTTCCCCAACTAACATCAGGTACCCATTAAAGCTGGGTGGATTCATAGGCACTTAAAGATCCTGAAACTAAAAATCAGTCTTCACCATGATTTGAACCCAGGACCCCCGGTTTGGATGCCAAGGGCTTTATCACTAAGCCCCAGTGCCTCCCTAATAAACAGTGGGAAGAATTAAAATGCTGTTCTGAGAAAACAATCATCATCATCATAGAGAAAACAATAAAACATAATAATTAAATGAATATTTATTCAGTTACCTTCAGAATCTTCTCTCTGTAACAAACTGACATCAAAACAATACCACAGAGTCATAAGAAGACTCAGGGTCACAGAGTCCAATGTTTCATTTGCCTGGAGCGATTTTTCCTGACGTAGATGTGCAATGAGCCGTTGGGTATCAATCATGTTCAAAGGTCGCTGGCAGGCTAAACAGAACAGTATGTCTCCAAGTGTTTGTCGTACTTCAACATACAGATCTGTGACCTACAAAAAATTTTTTTTTAACATACCTAATCTTTCTATCATGTGATATTTCTTTAATAATGGCAATCAAACATAACTCTACCAAACTGAACAGATTTTTCAGTAACTTCCAAAATGGCACTATAGTTTTACTTACTTTTTGTTAATTGCTTAATTGAAAAAAAAAAAAAAAGTGCCAGAATCTAAATATAACAACTAATAACTAAACCATGTGTTAAACCATGTGTAAAGGTCTGCCACTTTGAATGGACTAAATGTGGTTTGAAGTGAAAATATTTTCAATAATGATTATCCAGACACAAATTACAGTAGGTCTAGCCAAATATAGAAGTTTAAAGTTAATATTTTGGTGGATTTAGATGATTGGGAGTCAGAATTTTATCCGCAATAATGTTTTTAGTTAATCTGACAGAGAAAGAGACTCTCAATTAATAAGAAAAATATTTAGCTTTATTAGATCTAGAGCTAGATTATTGTAAGAAAAGTGGGTATTCTAAGGTATTGAGAACGGTTTAGTAACTAAGATTTACACAGAACATTTTCAAATTAGGTTTGTAGCCCCAGGTTAGGAAACTAGAGACTCACAATAATTCCATGTATGCCAATCTAGACAGTCCCATCAAAAAAATTAAAAGCTCTAATTGCTTAATTAATACATTTTATAGATAACTTAACTTTTTATACTTAATTATTTGCATCAGTACTTAATTAGAGAAAAGAATATTGAAAGAAAAACTTTATGGCTTATTAAAATTCCTTTGGACTAGTACTCTTCACTACCCATGCATCTTGATTATCAAAATAAATAATTTGGAAATAATAGTTGTTTTTTTCCTTCAATGGCCAACGTCCTTTTTTTTTAAAGATGTGTCTGAATTCTTAGGAGGCACAATAAAAATCAACATCCTTCTTTTTTAAAGATGTGACTAAGTTCCAATGACATCCTGAAATAATTAAACCACACAAAGAAATACATACGAAGTGATGAGCACAAACTGTAGGCTGACCTGTTTCCTATGTTTGGGTGGACCAAGTGCTCTGTCTTTCTGAAGTCTGTCAAGCTCTTTCACAAGATCCATGGACTTAATGGCATCTAGTCAAAATAAAATGAGTGGCAAGCTAATATTCAAATTCCACAAACCTAAAGCCTGATTTATATAGTTTTCTTAACTATAAAAGAAAGACATGGTTTTTTTTAGCACACTAGATGATATAAATTAATTTTTGTCTGACTGAACCACAAAGTTTATTTCTTCCCTATGGCAGTAAACAAAGAAAACAGTATTCAATGAGCTAAACAACTTTCAAGTTCTATGTATATCTCCCTAATGCTTTAAACAACTTTCTAGTTCTATGTACATCTCCCTAAAGCTTTAAACAACTTTCTAGTTCTATGTATATCTCCCTAATGCTTTAAACAACTTACTAGTTCAGTAGTTCTATGTACATCTCCCTAATGCTTTAAACAACTTTCTAGTTCTATGTACATCTCCCTAAAGCTTTAAACAACTTTCTAGTTCTATGTATATCTCCCTAATGCTTTAAACAACTTACTAGTTCAGTAGTTCTATGAGTATCTCCCTAATGCTTTAAACAACTTACTAGTTCAGTAGTTCTATGTACATCTCCCTAAAGCTTTAAACAACTTTCTAGTTCTATGTATATCTCCCTAATGCTTTAAACAACTTACTAGTTCAGTAGTTCTATGTACATCTCCCTAATGCTTTAAACAACTTTCTAGTTCTATGTATATCTCCCTAATGCTTTAAACAACTTACTAGTTCAGTAGTTCTATGTACATTTCCCTAATGCTTTAAACAACTTACTAGTTCAGTAGTTCTATGTACATCTCCCTAAAGCTTTAAACAACTTTCTAGTTCTATATACATCTCCCTAATGCTTTAAACACTTACTAGTTCAGTAGTTCTATGTACATCTCCCTAATGCTTTAAACAACTTTCTAGTTCTATGTATATCTCCCTAATGCTTTAAACAACTTACTAGTTCAGTAGTTCTATGTACATCTCCCTAATGCTTTAAACAACTTACTAGTTCAGTAGTTCTATGTACATCTCCCTAAAGCTTTAAACAACTTTCTAATTCTATGTATATCTCCCTAATGCTTTAAACAACTTACTAGTTCAGTAGTTCTATGTACATCTCCCTAATGCTTTAAACAACTTTCTAGTTCTATGTATATCTCCCTAATGCTTTAAACACTTACTAGTTCAGTAGTTCTATGTACATCTCCCTAATGCTTTAAACAACTTTCTAGTTCTATGTATATCTCCCTAATGCTTTAAACAACTTACTAGTTCAGTAGTTCTATGTACATCTCCCTAATGCTTTAAACAACTTACTAGTTCAGTAGTTCTATGTACATCTCCCTAAAGCTTTAAACAACTTTCTAATTCTATGTATATCTCCCTAATGCTTTAAACAACTTACTAGTTCAGTAGTTCTATGTACATCTCCCTAATGCTTTAAACAACTTTCTAGTTCTATGTATATCTCCCTAATGCTTTAAACAACTTACTAGTTCAGTAGTTCTATGTACATCTCCCTAATGCTTTAAACAACTTTCTAGTTCTATGTATATCTCCCTAATGCTTTAAACAACTTACTAGTTCAGTAGTTCTATGTACATCTCCCTAATGCTTTAAACAACTTACTAGTTCAGTAGTTCTATGTACATCTCCCTAAAGCTTTAAACAACTTTCTAGTTCTATGTACATCTCCCTAATGCTTTAAACAACTTACTAGTTCAGTAGTTCTATGTACATCTCCCTAAAGCTTTAAACAAATTATTAGTTTTATGTAAATCTCCCAATTGCTTTAAACAGCTTACTCAATATTGTACCAACAAGTCCAGCTTGTAACAGCTCAGTGATGAAAACATCAATAACTGACTGCATCTCCTGTGTTACCCCCACCGTCCATGTCCGCCCTTCTCTTGCTTGAGCCAGCGCTCTCAGGGCAGTCACTAAGCTTCTCTGACCGTCATAATATAGGAGAACTGCCACCAGGCCTCTAGTCAGTCCAGGATAGTTGGGAAGCTGCTGCTCCCCTGCCAAACAAATACAAGCCAATTATAACATCAGCACATCAAATGTTCACAAATAATGTAAGCATAGGTTAAGCCTTTGAATGCAATATGATGAACAACAAATTAGTGACTGAGTTCCTAGAGGGCACAATGACAAAAAAATGGACAAAAAAAAAAAGCAAGTCTAGTGTACAATGTGACATCAGCTTTTAAATAATAACTTTGAAGAAAAGCATCTCTTGTTATTAATGGTATTTGCTGCTTCTGATGACATGACAAGCTATACAAGTATTCAAGCACACGGTTGTCAAACTAAGGGATTCAATTACCACGTGGGAACAAAGTTTAAGGTCTTCCTATATTCCCTTAGATCTACATTTGTTGTGCTGTGCACACTTGTGTTGAACTGTTGGAAATGGAACAAATGAAACATGGAATCAAGGTTTCCATGGGAACGTAACTTATTGTTTCTAATGAGACACTTTGAGGGTTAAAAATCAGACAAAGAAAAGATTTTCTTTTCAAAATAGCCACAAAAGAACCATTCAAATTTCAAGCTTGTTGAACAGTCAGTACTGTTCAACTGGAAGGCAAAAGCGTGAAGCAGTTTGAATCTAGTATTACACAGATTTGATAATGGTATTTATTTACAATTTGTCATCCTTGGTCTGTGAGCGTGATGGCACTGATTTACTGGCTATCTTGACATTGTCTCAGGGTGCGGTGGCTGAATGGTAAAGCGCTTTGTCTCTAAACTGGGAGGTGGGGGAGGTTCGCTGGTTTGACTCCTGTTTTTTTTTTTTTAATTTTGGGATCTTTAGGCATCTCTGAGTCCACCCACGTCTAATAAGTACCTGACATTAGTTGGGGAAAAGTAGAGTTGATTTTTAACAGTGGGCCAAAGAAACATGACAGTATCATCATCTGCCCTATATATCGCTAGGTCAGAAAGAGTTACTTTATGTTCTTTTAAAGAATTGTCTCAAAGATCCTACAGGCGATTCCGAGTAAAAACTATAATTACGTAGTCTACCATCCCAATTACATGATTCTACATGGGACATAAAATGGATGATTAATAAATCAATACTAAAATACAACCAAGTTTTAAATGTATCAAAATAAAACAAGTTTTTTGTCCTCAAATTAAAGTAACAAACTGCTTACATTTCAGACCATGAGAAATAAATATTGGATTAGAGGCTTATCAGAACAAAGTATGTTATCACATTTAAGAATGGACGGGCCTGTCATTGCAAGAGATTCTATTCAAGGCTTAAGACAGAGAGGGGTGCCAAAATACTGCCTACAGATCATCATCATAATCAAACTCCTTTTGAGTGAGGGCTTGAGAGGCTTAAATCCTCTCTTGCAAAAGCCCTGGACAGAAACCCTGCTGTCTTGCTTATTGATCATGTGTGGTACCCGAACGGTTCAACAGCCACAGGGATAGGTGAAGGATGAAGGTAGTAAGAAGAGCTACTAACCTGCCATCAACAGTTCAACTGCTGCTAGTTCATTGAGTTCAAAAAGGTCACTCAGGATAAAAGTTTCTGCAATGAACTGCTGGGAGAAAGTCTGTCTCCTCTGTTCCCCGAGAACAGGAATACCCTCCACATTGGACTTTCTGACCAGTTCACGATGAGCAGTGTTTTTACCCTGCAGCGAAGAAATATTTTCAAAGGGCGATATTAATATGTATACAAACCATTCCTTTGTTGGAAGAAGCAGAAAGATAAACATTTTAAAATTGATCAAACAGCTTGCTTTTCCATATTTATAGAATGTGTTTAAAGTGAGAGTAAAGAACATTATCAATTCAAAGACAAAACAGATAAATTCATAATGCCCAGCTACAGATTTGATGTAGAGATATGTTTCAAATACATGGCTACAGATTTGTTATATAGATGTGTTTCAAATACATGACTACAGATTTGTTATATAGATGTGTTTCAAATACATGACTACAGATTTGTTATATAGATGTGTTTTAAATACATGGCTACAGATTTGTTATATAGATGTGTTTCAAATACATGACTACAGATTTGTTATATAGATGTGTTTCAAATACATGACTACAGATTTGTTATATAGATGTGTTTCAAATACATGACTACAGATTTGTTATATAGATGTGTTTCAAATACATGACTACAGATTTGTTATATAGATGTGTTTCAAATACATGGCTACAGATTTGTTATATAGATGTGTTTCAAATACATGACTACAGATTTGTTATATAGATGTGTTTCAAATACATGACTACAGATTTGTTATATAGATGTGTTTCAAATACATGGCTACAGATTTGTTATATAGATGTGTTTCAAATACATGACTACAGATTTGTTATATAGATGTGTTTCAAATACAAGGCTACAGATTTGTTGTAGTAGAGATGTTTCAAATACAAGTACAAGAAAAACAAACAAAAAATACTTTAAAAAAGAAACAAAGCTGCAATGAAGTGTAAATGTATCAATTAGTTTGGATCATTCAAGCAATTAAGTTTGTAATACATCAAGACCAACAGCCATAAATCAATAAATCTGTGCAATTAGAAATATTTTTTACCAATTTACCAACTGTTTTTGTTTAACATTATTTAATGCTTTTATAGCTTTCTCAAATATGATGCGATCCTATCACTTATTTTGACCAGTTAGGAAAATTTGGAAAAGGGGGGGGGGGGGGGGGGGGAAAGGCATATTTGGGTGAATTTTTACCATATTTTCTTTTTAAAAGGATTTAATAAAATAAAAAAGGGAGCGACCTGAATTGAAGATCAAGGCTCAAGCATCCTCAAGCCGACATACTGACCACTCTGCTAGTGAGGCGCCTATGAAATTAGAAGATTGTATAGTTAGTTATCTATTGTTTGTTACTAACTTGCTTTAAAGTGGCAACCTATAAAAGGGACTAATTCAGCTTATGCCACCACTTCAGACAAGTACAATTTCTTTCCTTTGTTTGAGATTTTTAAAATTGATTCTTGTGTTGACAGGTAAACAAAATAATTGTGCACAATTTCATCTTGATTCGAGATAGAGTGCCAGAGAAATAATGTTTCTAAAACCATTTACGGACAGAGTGAGTTTTTATTAGCTTTGTAAAAACAAATTGTTTGTTTTTTAATTTTTTGTTAGTATAATACTTGTCATTACTGTAAATCGGAAGACAACAGTGATATGAACAATGAGCTTACAGGTTTCTTTAAGAGACCGATAAAATCTGGTTTATGTTTGCGGAGTGCAACTTCCAGGTCATGTAATGCTCCTGGCTGTCGTCGAGTCACTGCTGATTCCACTATGTCATTAAGCTCCCGAAATGGGGCCCATACACGGGCAGCTGAAAAAGTAAACAGAACAAACAATGTTAAAGTCATGCAAGATTGAACACATATATATAAATCTATATAAATGCTAATACATGTCTATATATATATAAAACAAATTATATACTAGATATATAAAATATGTATGTATGTATAAGTAAATATATTATATTTAAAACATATTTAATAACTATAATAGTATAGAGATCTATATAAATATAAAATATATCTAGAGCTAGAGTGTCTATAGCCTATATGTAATATAGATCTAGATCTAATCTCAGGACTCTTAATAATAAGCTACTCAAAGTCTTACTAAACTCTTATAACTAGATTTAGATCTAATTAATAGATATCAACTTTAAATTAACTTTATTTACTGTACTGAGTCTTACTGTTCATAAGTCTAGTTGAAAAATGTTGCCATAGCCATGCCATTTATGACTGTATCTTTATTTGGACTTCAGATTTGTCATCTCTAATCTACTCATGTGGTACTGTCTCTACTGTCATTAGTGTCATGGTCTACGGCTACGGTCAAACTTAGACTCTTGTTCACTAGATAATATAATTTTAATTACATATATAGACTGATGGTTGATATATCAATAAAGTGAGATCTCTGTGCCTTTGGACCACTTTAATAGACTAGGATTTTATAAGAAATTTAGATTAAAATGCCATTTTTATATTCATCATCATCTGTCCCTTGACTTTCATCGTACTCGTACTACTACTACTAGTCGTAGGGGTGCTGTAACTTTAACCGAGTCCCTCCACTTTTCCCCGTCTGTAGCAGAATATTAAGAGTCAAGAGTTATCAAGAGATCAACATCTCCTAATGTTTGGCCATTCAACTGATTGCAAAATCGCGTACTAGATCTATCTTAACCACAATCTAGATCTAATGTTTTGCTTTTTATTATATTAGATCTATAAATAATACCTGAATTGACCGCCATGCCAGGATCCGCCATTTCGAATAATCTTAAAAACTTTGCCCAAGAGAACAACTTTTGAAAGCGAAACAAAATTTCATGGAGCCCAATCAGGAAGTTAATTTTTTTTAGTGCAAATTATAGGAAGGGGAGGGGGGGGGTAGAAGCGGAAGCTTTGTATTTTTCTTTCGCCACGAAAATAAAAGTAGATTGTAAAAATGAGTTTACCCGTTAAGCGGACTTATTCATATCAAATATAAAATACTGCGTAATTTCCAGGCTAATTTATTTGTTTGTTCAGATAGGCCGTACTTTTTTAAAGACAGCTCGAGATCCTGCTTTCCAATCCGACATGCAACACCATGATATGCATCTCCATCACTTGAGATAACACTGCCTAAATAAGTTAACTTTATCATTTGTTCTAAATTGGTATGACCAATGTTACCATATAATGTGAAAGAATAGACCGGACTATCTCTGGGTTTTCTTTCTACTAAGAACATCTGCTGACCGGAAAATCGAGTAGAGGGATTTGGTTACGGGAACGGTCACAGCGCTCCTACGACGAAAGTCAAGGAACATATGGGAATAGATTCCTAATAGATATCGACAATAAAATGAGATGTAATGCAATGGCTGCCTGGTCGTGTGGTATGCACTATGACCTGTCACGATAGTCCCGAGTTTGAACCTTGTCAACTTCCATTGCCCGCCTTCCTGCAAAAGGTTTGGACTAGATGGTAATAATCTTCTTTTCTGAAGGAATGTCCTGAACTTTCTACCAAAATGCCTCAAACTGCCTTCGTTGGGCTGTTCCATGGCATTAGGACGGCCCTAACAATAGCGGGGCCCTACGCGAAAATGATTGCGCGGGGCCCAATCTGGGTAATGATAAGCATAATGTTAACATTAAGATTTATTATTGGGAAAATACATTAATCTTTGCAATTCATTTTTATTAAATGAAAGCTGACAAGGCCGTTTTTTTTATCGCGCTTAGGATTGGCACCCCAAAAATGACAAATTTGTATATTTTTCAAAAGATTTTTATGAGTTTTCAGATTTTAATAATTTCAGATTTCCATGCCTTTTTCTTATATTTTGCAATTTCAGGAGATTTCCAGGAGGACATGGAAACCCTGTTATTTTATATGTTATAATGTTTTAATTTAATAATTTACACCTAGAATTAGCGCGGGGCCTAAGAAAGTGCGGGGCCCACTGCCTAAGACCGGCCCTGCATTGCATGAACCTAGTAAAAGAGACTAGAACCGACTTTAAACAACTATGGCATTTTTTGGTCAAATCAATCGATTATCTTGGAGACAAAGATCCGCCTATTCAATACAATCGTATTTGTCAAAACGGCGACCTATGCACGTGGGACGTAGAAGCTGTACATAAATCTTAAGTTATCTTATTAATTACAGACGTTTCTTTTAAAGGATATCCATCGTTAATCTAGTCGTAAACTCTGCTAAGTTGTTGCTTTTTTTTTCTGGCTGATTCAGGCAACCTTCTCCTTTCTCCAATGGCACCAGGGAAATAGGAGCACTAGCACGAATTTGTCCCTGCCCATGGAACAAGAAAAGAGGCTATAATTGATTCAATGGAGTGTTATGCATGTGAGGGCAAAATGGCGTCGGAGTTGATCTTTATAGCACTTACGGGAAGACACCTCTGTTCTGCCGTCCTCTTTTAAGCTCGCCCCTCCAAAAATCGTTTTTGGCATGCTGTTGTCCTCCATAAGGACAAGTGTCCGACTCAGCGCAGCTGTTGAATGGTAAGTTGGGCTTCTGTACTGTCCACACCGGCCTCCAGCAGAACGTGGTTATCAGTAAGGTTGTCTTGCCTGCGTATGTACATCTTTGGTCAAGACACCTTTGAGGAAAGCGTTGGAGAGTTCTCGCGAACGACACGAGACACGCATTTGAGGCTAATTAAAAACCAAAATCATATCTTAGTGTAATTAAAGAGACAGCAGGTATCCACGGGTATCATGCCTAGTGATGGGCAAAAGTTAACTAAAAAGTTACAAACTTTTAGTTAAACTAAAAAAAAAAATTAATGCCATTGTTTAACTAGAAAAAAAAAAGTTTAGTTAAAATCGTAGTTTAATTTTTTTTTAGTTACTAACTAAAAAGTTTAATTAAAATTTGTACAACTTTTCAACATGTGGTCAGGGTTGAAACACACATCTATGTTTTCTGGTCATGTGATATCAATAACTTTGATTATCAAAAAAAAAAATGATGCACTTAACAACTATTTAGTCAGTCTGCATTTAAAGAGGGTAAAGTAAGATGCTGGTAGATGTTATGGGAGTAAATATTTGCAACTGAAAATAGCAGTATTATAAAATGTTAAACATTTTTTTTGCCAAAAGCTTCTATGCAATATTATGAATGGGGTTGCTCCGAATTTTTCTGTGAACACGTGGAGATTTTTAACAGCGGGAACATCAAGGAACAATTTTTATAGTCTTAAGACTTATTTTTGAGATCTAAGTCTAAATCGACAGCTATATAGACCTATATAGATCTAAAAGCATTAGGATAACCAACTCTAGAAAAAAAAATTCTTATCCACACCCTCTCTGATTCATTCCACGTCAAGTTTTTTTACGGTTTAATTTAACGTTGATGGTATCTGTGGCATTTTACGTCTCGCGAGACGATCTTTTCCCTTTGCAACTTCTTGTGTGACTAAAGAGGCCAATCCTTGATACACAGCTGCGATCACAGGTTGGGCATATAAAATCACCAGGCGCCATTGCATTTTCACCCTTCTTTCTGCTTCTGTTGCGTATGACATCTGCAATCTGTGACCCTTCCTTTATGCTCTCTCTCCATGTGGATCTGTCCAGTGCCACCTCTTCCCAGTTGCCAGTGTCGATTTTGAAGAGCTTCATGTCGCGTTTGCATACATCCGTATAACGTAAAAGTGGGCGACCAGCGGCTCTCCTGCCTTCAATTAGATCGCCATACAGGATGTCCTGTGGAAGTCGACCTACTGACATTCTACGAACGTGGCCAAGCCAGCCAAGGCGTCTGCTGCTGATAACAGAGCGGATGTCCTGGCATCCTGCTCTATGTAGCACTTCCTCATTGGTTATCTTATCTTGCCACCTTATTTTAAAGATCCGCCTTAGGCATCGGAGGTGGAAGACATTCAGCTTTTTTTCCTGCCATGAGTAGGTTGACCATGTTTCACTTCCGTACAGCAAGGTGCTCAACACACAGGTCGGGTAGACTAGGGCTTTAGTCCTGCTAGTCAGCAATATGTTGTCCCAGACTCTTTTCTGCAACCGTGACATGGTGGCCATTGCCTTGGCTATCCTGTTGTTTATGTCTTTATCCAGTAGAGTGTTGTTGGATATGATGGAGCCAAGGTAACAAAAGTGATCAACAATTTCTAGTGGTTGGCCATTAATGCTTACTTGAGGTGCAGTGTTTGTGTTTTGGACAAGTATCTTAGTCTTGCTTTGACTGATGTTTAAGCCGAACTTCTGGCAAGCAGCAGATAGTTTGTCAACCATGGACTGTAGCTGAATATCAGAATCAGCCACAATAGCTGCATCATCGGCATACAGGAGTTCCCTGACGAGTAGCTTCCTAACCTTGGTTTTTGCCCGCAGCCTTGATACATTAAATAGTTTTCCAGAGGATCTTGTATGGAGAAACACACCTTCGTTTATGTCGCTGTACGCATAATGCAGTAGACAGGAGAAGAATATGCCAAACAGAGTAGGTGCGAGCACACATCCCTGCTTGACACCACTGCAAACCTCAAAAGGTGCTGATTGGGCTCCATTGAATTTGACAGTACATTTAGTTTCCTCGTGAAAACACTCAATTAACTTCAGTAGTTTGGGAGGGCAACCTATTTTCCTCAGGAGTTTGAAAAGGCCACTTCTGCTGACCATGTCAAAAGCTTTAGTCAGATCGACAAAAACAATGTAAAGGGGTCTGTCTCTCTCTATATACTGTATACTGTTAGCGAATAACAATGGTTTACAATTTAGTAAAAAGGTCCCAACTTCGATGGGCGGGACATGTAGTCCGCATGCCAGACAATCCCACTCCCAAGCGTTATCTGTACGGGGATTTGTGTGCAGGAAAGCGCTCCCAAGGAGGCCAATACAAGCGCTACAAAGACACTCTCAAGAGCTCCTTCAAGGAATGCGATATTGACATTCACGGCTGGGAAGCACTAGCTCTCGGTCGCTCCTCATTGTGTGAAGCTGTGAGTCTCGGAGTCTCAAGATTTGAAGGAAGAAGCGTGGCCAGGGCGAAAGAGCGCCGAACCAACAAAAAGCTGAGAGAAGAAGCAGGCCTATCTGCAACAGCGAGGATTGGACTTTACAGTCATCTTCGAGTCCATAGGAAATAAGAAATGTGCTCATCTTAGAACCACGAAGGAGGAGCTATATATATATATATATAGATGGGTAGACCAATTTAATGCTAGATAAATAAGTAACCGACCATTTATTAGAAAGTTGTTAATTTGAAATGTTTGGTTTAGAAAGAGAAAAAGAGAGAGGGAGAGAAAGAAAGAAAGAGAAAGAGAAAAAGAGGGAGAGAGAGAGAAGGGGAGAGAGAAAGAGAAAAGAGAGAGAGAGAGAGAGAGAGATAGAAAAGAGAAAGAAAGAAAAAGAGAGAGACACTGAGCAAGCTAGAGCAGTTGAAAAATACGCTGCTAAAAATAAGGTAAACAAACTACCCCACCAAACCCTACCCCAGACTCAACTGCACTATTTTTTTAAAAAATCATCAATGGCTCCGGCCTTCACCTTTCGTCATCATCGGCTAAGTACACGACGGCCTTCTTTACGTCATGTAAGCCAAACAAAAAAAAAAAAAAAGATAATGGCGGGCTGTCCAGCAGTATTGAATCGTTTGTTTGGACCTTGTTTTCTTTTTAACAAACCATTAGTGGGCATTGGTTCTTGGAGACTTTAGAAAAAAAAACAAAACACAGCGCTGCTATTCTTAGACCGTCCCGCCTCCTATTCTATCCGTCCACTAACTCCCTTCCCCACCCTCTTCGTTTCGGTGTTTGTGGTCGCGAACTCGACAAGGGGAGTAACTACACTTGGCTATGAGATTGCTGGAGACAGCAGGAACATTTCTTCTATGCACTGTGGCCTTCACTATAGTGGATGGTGAGTGCTTTAGATAATTACGTTCTTACATTGTCGTATGCAATACATAATATAACACGCTTATTCGATCATGGTTAATTTATTTAAATCACTGTTCTCAAGATGATTATATGTATAAATACTATATTTTATGCAATGTTTGTACTCTATAATTGGATGATAACATCGGTTCTTTTCTGTACTGATAGTGCTCCATTTATGGTGATAAGATGCGCTCCAAAAATATGCGTTGTATTAACTGCTGACTGTTATCTGTCGTTTAAAGTTAGATCCCCACTAACAATATCAAATGGTCTTATGTAAATGGAATATTGATAATTCTTTTTTTTTTTTTAATATTATTCTTAACGATATCAAATTTAATTTCTGGATTTAATCGCTTGGGGGTCCTGGGTTCGAATCTCGATGAAGACGGATTTTTAATTTTGGGATCTTTAGGGCGTCCCTGAGTCACTAGCGGATCCAGATCTTTGGAGTGGGGGGGGGGGCGATTTTTTTCCAAACCCTAACCCTAACGCCCAGGAAACCCTAACCCTATACATAAACGTACGTACAGCATATATATATATATATATATATATATATATATATATATATATATATATATATATATATATATATATATATATTACATATATAATAATAATAATAATAATAAGCAGTATTTCTCAGTATTTTCTTGCATTCTTCACTGCAGAAACGCATTCTCCTGACATCTAAAGCTCTTTATCCATCAGTGGAGTTCGGGGCGAAGCCCCGACGCCAAAAAGCGTTTTCTTGCATTTTTCACTGCAGAAACGCCTGCTCATGACATCTACAGCTCACTATTCATCAGTCATGCATTTTTCACTGAAGAAACGCATTCTCCTGACGTTTACAGCTCATTTTTAATCAGTGGAGTTCGGGGCGTAGCCCCGACGCCAAAAGCGTTTTCTTGCATTCTTCACTGCAGAAACGCATTCTCCTGACATCTAAAGCTCTTTATCCATCAGTGGAGTTCGGGGCGAAGCCCCGACGCCAAAAAGCGTTTTCTTGCATTTTTCACTGCAGAAACGCCTGCTCATGACATCTACAGCTCACTATTCATCAGTCATGCATTTTTCACTGAAGAAACGCATTCTCCTGACGTTTACAGCTCATTTTTAATCAGTGGAGTTCGGGGCGTAGCCCCGACGCCAAAAGCGTTTTCTTGCATTCTTCACTGCAGAAACGCATTCTCCTGACATCTAAAGCTCTTTATCCATCATTGGAGTTCGGGGCGAAGCCCCGACGCCAAAAAGCGTTTTCTTGCATTTTTCACTGCAGAAATGCCTGCTCCTGACAACTACAGCTCACTTTTCATCAGTGATTTTCGAGGCGACGCTTAAAGCGTTTTTATGCATTATTCACTGAAGAAACGCATTCTCCTGAGATCTGCAGCTCATTATTAATCAGAGGAGTTCGGGGCGAAGCCCCGACGCCAAAAGCGTTTTCTTGCATTTTTCACTACAGAAACGCCTGCTCCTGACATCTACAGCTCACTATTCATCAGTGACTTTCGGGGCGAAGCCCCGACGCTTAAAGCGTTTTCATGCATTTTTCACTGAAGAAACGCATTCTCTTGACATCTACAGCTCATTATTAATCAGTGGAGTTCGGGGCCGCGACGCTAAAAGCGTTTTCTTGCATTTTCATTTTTTTTTACATTTTGTAATTTCTTAACTATAATACAAAAAGAAAAATTATTGCTTTGTCCGATAAGGGAAAGGAGATGGCATGTATCGCCCCTCCCACCTTTTTCCTTTTATATTTACTAATCATAAAATTTGAGATTAGAGTGTGGTGCGACATAATATACAAATGGTTTCACATATCAATTATAAAGATATTCAACTATTTTTGTTCACAAACTATGATTCCTCCATAAAAATAGGACCACTCCCCACTCAGAGGGCTAGAGCGGGGAGGACAGTACATGCAATCGCCCCCCCCCCCCCTTTACACACGGAATCGGCCAAGATACCAGAAGGGGAGCGACATAATATCAAATTTATATATCAATTCAACTAATCTTGCTCACAAACTATGATTTCTCCTTAAAAGTAGGACCGCCCCCCCACTCAAAGGGTTTAGGTGGGAAGGGCAGTAGAGGTTTCGCCCCCCCCCCCCCACCAATCGGACAACAGGGGAACGACATAATATAGAGATCGGTTAAAATATCAATAAGTTTTAATCATATAGATATTTAATTGATTCTTTTAGCAAGCTGTGATTTCTACAAATAAATTGGACCGCCCCCCCCCCCACTCAAAAGTTTATGGTTGGGGGGGGGGCGGATTGATGCTATCGCCCCCTCCCGACCCCACCAAATCGGCCAACATACTAGAGGGGGGGGGGCGAAATAATCTAAAAATAGTTTGAAATATAAATAATTAGTATATATTATTAACATAAGTAAAATTCGTATACAAATTGTGTGACTTTTATACTAAAATTCGTCCGCCCCCCCCCCTTTGGGGGGGGGGGGTCGGTCGAGTGGGGGGGGGGGCGATCGCCCCTACCGCCCCCCCCCCCTGGATCCGCCAGTGCCCTGAGTCCACCAAACTCTAATAGGCACCTGACTTTAGATTAAGAAAGCAAAAGCGGTTGGGGAACTTTATTTTATAACTCACGTTTCAATTATTAACGTGGACGAAATTTTGTTCGCAGTCTTGAAGACTTCGGGACTTAAATACATAAACCGACATAAGAGTGGCACACAAGCCGCTCGAATCAGGATTGTAGCTTAGTTGTGTTTACTTAGCACCTAAAGCAGCGGTTCTTAACCTTTTAAGCTCGGCGACCCCTTTTTACAAATCCCCCCACTCTGCCGCGACCTCCCCCCCCCCCGCTCACACACATACATCAATAGAAGAACAGACTTCTTCGGTGGTCTTTGGCGACCCCTGGCAAATCGTCAATCGACCCCCAAAGGAGGGTCGCGACCCACAGGTTGAGAACCCCTGACCTAAAGGCTTCTTCAAGACCCCCCTCCCACAGCGCACCGAGCATGCCAAAACTATGATAGATGTGTCTCACCATTAGAAAAAAAAAAGTTGGAGGAGGGGAATGTTGAAGAAATTCGCTTTAAAAGGAAAGCCAAAAATACATAAACGCTTATGAAACTGCATGGCCAACTTCAGTCATGAAACCACTATGGATCTCAACGCAGCGGATGAATCCAAAGAAATGAGTGCCGATACAGTTTTGTATCATCTAAGGTTCCGCAAGCTGCCACCGGCACTCAACGGCTCCTGATTTTTCTTCAGGGTTAACTCCCGAAGCCTTTCCCTTCCCATGTTTGGGGTACAGCTGCAAGGCAGAAAAGATTTGAATTCAGGGTTTTCCTCCTCCTAGGTGGGTAGCCAGCCGAGGCTAACGAGCCCCCCTCCTGCCCGGCAAATAGATCCATTCAGTAAAAAAGCTTTAACCTTCCTGGTCGTGAAGTAGGCGCGTCAAATTGTGACAATTGTATTTAGCTCGAGCGCTTCCAGCTTCCATCTCTATCGGACTAAAGCGTAGTAATCTTCATTTCTGAAGGAAACGTTTTACACAAACAGACAAAGTAGATCCATACGCGTGAAAAAAAAACAACACTTTGGCAATAGCACTTACAAGCCCAAGGCATCACCCCGTAGTCGATAAACTATAGAAAAAAAAGGTATCCTTGCTCATTCTCAAAGGGAGGTCCTCTGCTAACTAAAATACATTTTTATAAATATGTATGATGAATTAAAAAAAAAGATGGTAAATGGCATCAAGCGCCCAAGCATTCTAATACGGTATGTCATTAATCTTTCATTAATTAGGTGCATCTTCATTAAGTTCGTTAAAATCTTTAATAGAAGGAAAGGATTCCATACAAGGACTTTCACTGACTTACGGTACTGTGATCATTATTATAATGCAGTGGGCATCACTAAATGGCAGCCTGGTCGTGTGGTCGCAGCACCTTCGACATAGATCACGGTTCACGGAGGTCACGGTGGTCTGCGCTCTGGACTGGCGTCTGGATGGTCCCGGGTTCGAACCCCGCCATTCCCACCTACCTCAAATCTAAAAGCAAAATTCGTAACACGTAAAAAAAAAAAAAACACAACAAAAACCAAAATCTAAACATGCAATGACCTAGACGTGATGTCCAGACCACGTGATCGCTTCCCCATCATAAGATGTAATAAACAAAAATCAATTGTTCCGTCCAACAGGCACGCGCATGTCCTGTGGAATCAAAGGGAGATAAATGAACATGGTAGTTTCTACACAGCGTCCTTGGAAAAGAAAAACCACCCAGAGATAAGGAATTGTAGTTGATTGATGTATGCTTCTATACTAAGTTAAGACCTTATCTGTGAATGAAATAGATAGTTCCTACAGCCGCATATCAAAAGTGTAGAAAGTGAAGGGGGAAATATCACATATTTAAAGCAAAATGTAACTATGTATGTATATATGTCTGTCTGTCTGTCTGTCTGTCTGTCTGTCTGTATGTCCCACATAGAGACCAAAACTGTTTAACCAATCTTGATCAAACTTGGCCAAAATGTTCTTTAGATCATGGCGGAGACCGTAGTGTATGTGTATGCCCCCCCCCCCCCAAAAAAAAAAAATCCCTGAGGGTGGGGGGAGTGGCTAAAAATAAAATACCTAAATGTATCTGTATTAAAGAGCAAAACTCTTTTACAAATCGGGTAAACACGGTCCGCAGGCTGCGGTCAAATTCGGCTTGTATATATATATATATATATATATATATATATATATATATATATATATATTGCCAGTGTTATAGCAACGAGCTATTGGTCTAAACTGCCCACAGGTTGTGACGTCGCATGTCAGTGTTGAGGCCTACAATAACGATGGGTCTCGGTGACGTCTGCTACGTGGGTTAAAAACTGGTGTGAATTAAAGAACGAGGTTTTCTTATCTTTGAAATTATAAAAAGTTTCTTTGAAAACAAATTACTGCGCCTTCTACCTCTCCACGTTTTAATCTAATACTTCATGTTCATCTAATACTTCATGTTCATCTAATCCTTCATGTTCATCTAATCATTCATGTTAATCTAATTCTTCCTGTTAACCTAATCTTTCATGTTCATCTAATCATTCATGTTCATCTAATCCTTCATGTTAATCTAATCCTTCATGATCATCTAATCCTTCATGTTAATCTAATCCTTCATGTTCATCTAATCCTTCCTGTTAATCTAATCCTTCGTGTTCATCTAATCATTCATGTTCATCTAATCCTTCATGTTAATCTAATCCTTCATGTTCATCTAATCATTCATGTTAATCTAATCCTTCATGTTCATCTAATCCTTCATGTTAATCTAATCCTTCATGTTCATCTAATCCTTCATGTTCATCTAATCATTCATGTTAATCTAATCCTTCATGTTCATCTAATCCTTCATGTTCATCTAATCATTCATGTTCATCTAATCCTTCATGTTAATCTAATCCTTCATGTTAATCTAATCCTTCATGTTCATCTAATCCTTCATGTTCATCTAATCATTCATGTTAATCTAATCCTTCATGTTCAGCTAATCCTCATGTTAATCTAATCCTTCCTGTTCATCTAATCATTCATGTTAATCTAACACTTCGTCTGCTTCCGATCATTCATGCTCATCTGGTGTTAATCTAGAGATTAAAGTCTAGGTCTTTGGTTTTCTTGGTAGTCTGAATGCAGTCCTAGTTAAAAAGACTTTTTTAAAGTCATGCATTCTTGAAAGGTCATGGAATTCTCTCTTGTGTTTGGTGTTTTGGTAGATGTTGTTTTACCCTACGTAGGATTATTTTAAAAAGTTAAGTTCCCATTTCAGACCTTGCGATCTATAGGGCAGGTGATGTAGAGGTCATCTGTTTCTGTGGCCCACTGTTAACGAGGGTGTCACGTGGCCAGCACAACGACCAACCGCCTTTACTTTTCCACAGCGAATGTCAGGGTACCCATTAGAGCTGGGTGAACTCAGAGGTGCCCTAAAGATCCCGAAATAAAAAAAAAATCCCAGTCTTCACCAGGACTCGGACCCGGGACCCCAACCCCCGGTTTGGAAGCCAAGCTCATTACCACTCAGTCACCTCACCTCGACAGGTTATTATATAGACATAATCCCCCACACCACTCCTTCTCTCTTCACGTCTTCCTCTCTTTCTATCTCTCTGTCTCTGTCTCCCTTCTCCTTGCTCTCTCTCTCTCTCTCTCTGTGTGTGTGTGTATTTCTTTCTCTCTCTCTTCACCTTACCTCTCTTTCTCACTGTCACTTTTTCTCTTGTTCTCACTTTTTCTTTTTTCTTTCTTTCCACCCCCCCCCCCCACCTTCTATCTCTCTCTCTCTTTATATGATAATTATAACTGAAGCACTAAAACTTTATTGTTTAAAAAAATATTTCCCATGATTTAGCTCTGCAAACAAAAAATAATAATTAAGAAGCCAACATTAATTGAAATACACATTCAGAGATCAATCTTTTCTCAAGCATGCACCAATCGAAGATCACTGTATTTCAAGTCTGCCGGATCTGAGCAGAATATGGGACAACCCAGACCTGGATCAACACAGGAAAACGTTCCTTTTTTTTTAAACACAGAGTTTGATTTGCGAGCTTGACCCACTGGGTCATGACATAACCCGTGCGTGTGTAGAGTACACAGTTGTTTACAGGGAGAGAGAAAGAGGGTGGTTTATCACACTGAACCAATACTTAGCGTAATTGTGGTTTCAAGCCAATACGTATGTTTATGTTGATTTACAACTAGACTGAAAAGAATATGATAAAAGACGAAAGCGAGACAGCACAGCCTAGTTAAACTAAAAATAAACAAAACTTTTGTTAGTTTCTTTTTATTCCTTATTAACTAAGAGAAGCTTTATCAAACTATGAAAATGAAAAATCGCGTATTGTTTTGCGAAGTCTATATGTCCGTCCGTCTGTCACGTTTAAATCTCAAATATCAAAAGCGCTTTAGAAAATCCGATTGCATTATATTCATAGAGTGCTTAAAAAAATATATGCAACGGTTGCTTAATTTTTCTGAAATAAAACCCCCTTTAATAAATAAACATTCAAACTGTTTTCTCATACAGATATATTTTTAAAATCATAAGGCCTATATATACGTATTTGTTTGTTTGTTTTACATGTTTCGGATGTTCCTTCAGGGTTGAAGATAGCTTACCTCCTAGTCCAAACCTCCCACAGGACGACGGGGGATGGGAGCGGGCTGGTATTGAACCCTGGACCATCGATAAATCCAAACGACAGTCCAGCGCGCACCACCAGGCAGCCATCTATACTCCATGTACTATGTATAATAATCGAAGGCTAACCACAAAAAAAAAATTATATTAATTTCTAACACCTATATTTTACTAGCTATACACACCCGTTGATTTGTTTTCCACAGGCTGTATGTTGTTTACTATGTCTGGAATACACCTTTATTTTTTTTTTAAATTTATTTGAATGAACGGGCTACATTTCAACGATCAACCTAACATACTTTTTTTAGCCCGTGAATTAGTGTAACTGTTACAATGACGTTTCACGTCTATCTCTCTCTCTCTCTCTCTCTCTCTCTCTCTCTCTCTCTCTCTCTCTCTCTCTCTGGAACCCCCATTTTGTTGTTATTTTTTTTACCTGCGCATTGTAATTTCTCCGACATAGACTTTTGACTTGATTTGACCGTGACCCCGTCCCCCCCACCCCCGGTTACTGTCCTTTTTTTTTTTTTTTAAATATTACAATCTTTAATCTAAAAGAAAGCAATTTTCGGTATTAGACGCCGCATACAATTATCCGTTTGAAACCGTTTCTTCACATCATCATTTTCAAGCCTAGAGGGAAAATGTATTTTCCAAAGACCCGTATTCAATGCCACATTCCCGCTCCCCTTTCTACATTTATCTTATTATTTTGTTCTCTAAATAAAAAGACATATTAATTTGGTTTTATTATTTTTTATCCCTTTGACCCCTTTTGAACGTAGCGAAATGACATTAGATCTAGATTTATCTTTTTAATGCTATTAGGATTTATTTTTTTTTTTTACAGTGTACCATTCCTTGCTCTCTCTCTCTCGAAAAAAAAAAAAAGAAAAGAAACAGACTACCGACTTATCTTTTAATGCTATTAGGATATGTTTTTTTTTGTTGTTGTTTTAGACCTTGTCTAAAAGGAAGCGGAAATGACGTAAGGCGTAAGTGGACCAATGGTCCAAACCAAACCACCTTTACTTTTCCCCAACTAATGACAGGTAGACTTAGAGGCGCCCTAAGGAAGAAATTAAAATTTTCAGTCTTCATCAGGATTCCCACTCGGGACCTCTCGGTTCGGAAGCCAAGCCCTCAGCCACAGCACCTACACAGTTTGCTATAAATATGGAGTTTTACCGTTATAAATATTTTAATTGAGATCTTATCTTATCTTATATAATACAGACGTTACTTCAAAAAAAGAAGATGATTACGTCCTACGCGTCATGCATTTAGTCATGCATATTAACCAATGAATTAAATTCTGCCAAGTCACTGGTTTTCCTGGCTAGCTCAGGCAACCCATTCCATGCTCTAATAGCACTAGGGAAGAAGGAAGATTACAAATTTAGCTTCTTGACATCCACTGCCAAGTATAAATACGCCTCATATTGTGTTCATTTAAAATCAAGGTCTTAAAATTTTGGAAGAAAAAAGGGGGACAATTCAGTACACATTTTCATTGAAAGATAAGACGTAGTTATTTTCTTCTTTTAAGAGACGTCAGTACATTTCAGAATAAGATGTAAATAAAACAGTAGTTTCCTTTATTAGGCTTAGTTAGCTTATTTTCTCCTATCTAAATACAGATCTACATCACTCTGAAATATCACAAATTTTCTTTAATACTCAAGGGGAGTAATTCTATGGTGTACAATGCATAAGAAATTAGACCTTACATCAACAGACGGCAACTTCGTTACAAAATTTGAAACAAATAACATTTTAAAGAAGGTTTATTAATTTTTTTAAAAGATACAATTAATAGTTGATGAGGCCTTTTGGTAATAGCGACCACGTCGCTCTTAATAACTTATGAATGATATGTTAAAAAAATATTGAAAATGTTTAACTTCTCCCCAATACCCCCACCCACCAGAAAGATATTTCGGGTTACGCCCATTTATAAATGTACTATGTGTTGAGAAATTCTAGTTACAAATCTAATATATAAAGTAGAAAGTAAGGCGTATGTATGTATGTATTCACTATGTATGTATGTCCCGAATAAAAATAAAAACCGTTTGACCAATCTTGATAAAACTGCATAAAAGTCGCTTAGATCATGGCCGAGGCCGTAGCGTATGTTTAATGTCCCTTCCACAACCTGATTGCCCTAAAAATAGACACAATTACCTAATTGTATCTGTATTAAATAACGAAACGTTAACAAATCGGGTAAACCCGTTTTAACTGAACTTTTTGTTTGGCATGTTTTATCAAGATACAAATATGTTGGCTGAACGGGTAAACCCATTTTCATACTCTACTTTTATTTACGTGGCAAAATAAAACAAAATGTGAAGGGAACATTCTCCGTGTTTGACATATAAGATCTAAATTCAATCCAGTAGATCAGTAATACCCAAACTAAGGCCCGCAGGCCGCAGGTCTTATCCAGCTAATAAAATAATACAAGAAAATAATTAATTACCAATAATTAATTGACTAATTGGTTAATTTGTTTTATTGATACATGATTTGTTTGGTACAATAATGAACAAATAATTGTTTGATATAGGTCTACATGAGCTAATACCAACAGATGTAAAAAAAAAATGATTGCAAATGATTGCTCGAGGTCAATATCATATACCTTCTAGCTATCTGCCTTATTCCACCCATTGAAGAGGCTGATTTGAGTGCTGGGACAAGTCCCAAAAAGCCCGTGGAGTCTGGGAGCGCATGAGGCGCCCTGACCGAACTTCCCCGTGGTGGAGGCTGTCCAGGCCTGAGCAAGCTATTATTGCACAGTGCAGGACAGGCCATTGTCCTGTTGGCTCATATTTCTCGCGGATATGGCCAATTTTGATTCACGGTGCCCCCGCTGCGGGGAAGAAGAGGAAACCGTGCCTCATATTCTGTTTGACTGCCTCAGACTTGCTGATCTCCGTCTCGACAGGTCTGGGAAACCCAAAATTCTCGACCTGTATGGCGACATTTATGCACTACGCAAGACACGAGGGTTTCTGTCCAGGGCTTTTGCAAGAGAGGATTTGAGCCTCTCAAGCCCTCACTCTAATGGAGTTTGATGATGATGATGATGATCTGCCTTAGGGCAGTTTGCAGCACCCAGTGCTACACTCTGGCAGAACCTTCGACGCCGCTGATCCCAAACTGAATCGGCACTGCCGTTCCTTTGGATACATCAGCTGCGTGGAGAGGGGGGAACTGATGTGTGGGCGGCATCGTTCCGACCATAGCTAATGCCCAGGCATTCATCTCACCGAGATGATCCATAGTCGCTTGGCGACTGAAGGGGGGCATAGATCTAGCTATCTAGTTATGACGTTTTCAATGACACATTTAAAAAAAAAATTATTGAAATGAAAATTTATTACAAAACAAAACAAACTTCGCGTTACATTTAATTGCGCATACGCATTAGACTGGTCAGTTTGGAGTTAGCCTGAAGTTAAGTATGACTTCTTTTCAGGACTTCGATGTTTGGCTTGTCGAGGACAGAATGTCTACGAGTGTATTAGAAGTGCCATGATCACTGTATGCAGCCAGGGAGAGGTAAGGTTTCTCTATGTCTCCGTCCTCTTTCCCAATTAAATAGAATATAAACGCTTAGATGCATTATGTCTGTTTATCAAGCAAGCGAATCATTTCATTAAAACATGGAGCGAATACATAACGCTTTCATTTCTAATAGCATAAAATATTTAAAATATTAGAGTCTTAACCGGAATAATCATTCTTAAAATGTATAGGCAGGGCCGGCCTTAACCATTGCGGGGCCCTATGCGAGACGGATTTGAGTGGGCCCAGTCTGGGTAGGAAAGAGTTAAGGATTACGGATAATACTTGAAAATCAAAATTTTGTATTAGAAAATAAATTCGTCTTTGAATTTTATTTTTTCTTTACTAAGTACAAAATCGCGATCAAATTAACTTTACGAGCCTTGCGTTTATCCAATTAAACATTCTGTTTCCTCTATAGATCATAAATTTTAATAATTTCTGGAGAGTTCAAGGATTTTTTTTTTTATATTTGGAATTCCAGTAGATTCAGTCATAATTGTTTAATTTAAAAATGTACACCTATAAATAGCGCGGGGCCTATGAAAATGCGGGGCCCACTGCGCCGCATATGTTGCAGTGGCCTAGGGCCTGTCCTGTGTACAACATACATTTTTTTTTTCAAAGTTTCTTTGCATTCTTTCTGGAGAACACGAAGGCATGTTTTGTAAGTTTAATCCTCATATTCGACTACATTTTCCCCTCTTAATGGGTCTTCTAAGTCATACTAAGAGCCCCATATACTCTCCTGGCTTGGATGTTTTGTGTATTGTCTGTTTGAGACTATTTCACTATTCTAAACGCGAGTCTGAACACATCCAAGGGACATAACAATTAAATATACTTAATAAAACTTGTGAAGATTTCAACTGATGTTTATTTACAGACGGGGATGATCGTCTTATCTCTCTATCCGTAGTTTTAATTAGCAGTCTATTCACTGTACATCTTTCTACAAGCCCTAGCCATAGTCTTCTCCTATCATGTACCCGTATTCAGCAACGTCACTCGTCAGTCTGACTACGTCACTACTTTTACCGTCGCTAAAAACAATGCACAATATATTTAATTAAAAAAACGAACATAATCTCTAAACTAAACCATGTCACTAAAACTTATATCTTTATTTCGAAGAACAAAAATTTCTTTAAAAAAAAGTTATTGAAAGTATAATATAGATGTTTGTTGTAAAATGTTTTACATAATTCGGATGTTCCTTCAGAGTTGAAGATAGTTTACTTCCTAGTCCAAACCTCCCGCAGGACGACGGGGGATGGGAGCGGGCATGGTTTGAACCCTCGACCGTCGATAAATCCGAACGACAGTCCAGCGAGCAAACCGCACGACCAGGCAGATAAGGGAGATAAATATGCTAAAAAAAAAATATGGTGGTCAGTAAAGTTATCTGGGCATCTAAACTATGACCTTCATCCATTTTCCAATCAAAGACTGACAAGAGGAGGTTTCTCTTTGTCTACAATTTTTGGTCATAAGATTTGAATTTTTCATCTTACGGCGCCAAGGTGAACTGAACAAGTAGAACTCTTCAATTGAAAAACAAACAAAAAAGAAAAACAACATAACACCGCTAATTAATGTTTCTGTCTGTTGTTCCGTACAACAAAAGGCCACTATTGCCTTTGGCTATAGGTCATTCTAGCTGTCAAGGGAAATGTTCTAATGAGAATCCCAAGGCTATGAATCAGACGAGAATAGATCTGAAAGCAGCAGTCTAAAAATTTGACATTGTAAACATGAAACGCTTTATCCATTATTTACTATCTACACCCACGCACAACAAATCAAATAAAATAAAAAATTCTTTGTTAAAAAACAAAGCTTATCTAAGGGAAAGAATTCTGCACTTATATATATATATATATATATATATATATATATATATATATATATATATATATATATATAAACAATATAGAAGCTATTTCCTTTAGTTTATCAAACAAAATAATAACCAATATTAAAAGGATAATTGATCTTTTTTTCATTGATTCATCTTTTGTTTGATACCATAAATCTTCTTCTTCTTCGTTCTCATTTTTTGTGCTGGAGCGTTCAGATGAC
Organism: Biomphalaria glabrata; assembly: GCF_947242115.1. Lineage (NCBI taxonomy): Eukaryota > Metazoa > Mollusca > Gastropoda > Planorbidae > Biomphalaria > Biomphalaria glabrata. Next base: position 49,766,270 of record NC_074716.1, on the reverse strand, counting down.
TAGACCAATATATGAGATGAATTGCGCAGTGGTTTCCAAATCAAGGAGCTCTCCATATAGTTTTCATTCTATTGGGGTGTTTTTGGGGCCAGTGTCTTGTACGGGCCTCTGGGTAAAGAGAGCAGTTTTGGAGGACATGGTCGGCATTCTCTGGTGACACTCCACATGGGCAGACCTCACTGGTTCCAATTTTGAGCTTCCGGTACATGTGTTATACAATAAATAATTGTGCAAAGTTTCAACTTGATCCGAGAATGGGTGTGGGAGAAATAATGTGTAGAAACTTTTTGTCATACAGACAGACAGAGGGAGTTAATATGAGCATAGTAATAGTAAAAATTATAAACTTATATAAAAATAAATTGATGAAGTACTTCGTAGTCAGTATTATTGTGCACTAAATATGGAGATTTTTATAGGCTACTACACGCTATTCACAGTTACCTGCTCTTTGTTAAAATTTTGATTTTTAATCTGAAATTTGAATTTACAGCGAAAAAAAAATGCACATAAATTATTATATGATTTTTAAAATGCACAATTTATCAATAAGTCAGTACATCGAATACACCAAAAAAGCTTGCCGTTTATGGATTTACCTTCAAATTGTGAAAATGGTCATCATTACTTCCCTTGTGGAGTACTATCTACATTGTCATTTTGAATAGACAATATAATTTTTTGTTTTCTTTGATATGTTTTGGAGTTTCTTCAGAAACGAAGATTGTTACCCCTAGTCCAAACCTCCTGTAGTTCAGAAAGAGGGCAGTTAGGCTAGACCTAGAACCTATAGGAAAATATCATGGGCTATAATTCTGTCAGCTTTACTTATGTATGGAGTACCTTTTGTGCCTGATCTCCCCTTTAAATGTGCATATTTCATACGTGTTTTAATGAAATATTTCTCCAGTGCTTTATTTTGCTAACATGCATAAAATCTCTCTTTCTCTCTCTCTCTCTCCACAGCTCTGCCGCTTCCGAAAAGTGAATCGATTCCTGGGGCCCAAGAAGATATGGTTCGAGGCAGAATGTGCCAGCAGAGACGTCTGCCGGCAGCCGGATACGTTCGAAAGCGCTCACTTCTGCTGTAGAGTTAGTTATTGTAATTACCTCCCCGCCGGAAGATAGGCCTTAGCAATGCTGGTGGCGATATTGTTTACGTGTGTGTAATGTGTATGTTTGTGTGTCCCTGCGTGCGTGCGTGTCTTAAGAATATTTATTATTCTGGAATGATAGTTTTAAAGAGTTATTTTAAATACTTTCACAATGCTTTTCATTTTCTTGTAGGCCTTTAATTTTAGTCAATACATTGTAAACCTATTTTTGTTCATTCAAATTTCAAACATTTAGATCTAGACATCAGGACAGATGTGTACGCACGTACAGAATATCACTCATTCACTTCTCTAGAAGTATAAAAGGCATTTAATTTAAAAAAAATGGCATTTTTATTTAAAACACGGTTAGTAGTCCTTGCTTGGGGCATTAGTTTATAATAAGATGCAATACTTGTATTGGTCCTAACCAAATGAAGCAGACAAGGGCGAAAACCGAAGAGAAAATGTAAGTCATAGGATAAAATACAAAAAAAAAAAAAAATCCGTTTGATTTTATTTTAGCTATATATGGGGCAACCTTTCGTATATGCATTTTTGAATTCTTTAATGTCAATGTGAATATACAATAGCCACATTTAAGAATTTAGTAGGTTTTGCATTCATTCAAAAAAAAAAAAAAAAGAACTTCACATTTTAAAGAATTTATGTGTGACAATTAATGATAATATAGACATTTTTCTTTGCATATAATTTTTTTTTTATAAATAATTGTTATCGAATTTAATATGTTATCTATTAAATACAATTTGTACACACTTTGTTTGCCTTCTGTAATCTCAAATGTCTTAAATGCGTTGTTGTTGTTTTTTCAGTGGTGCTAATTTAGTGATATTAATAAAAATAAATAATTTGAAGGAACTGTTGGTAAACTCAGGCAGTGATGATTGGTTGGAAAGCTCACTGCACTGTCGTCACCATGTTTTCGTGTTTGAATTCTGCAAATCATTATCCCCTGTGGTCATTGTGGAGACATAGGCTGGTAGCCTGGTACCTTATCATATAAACTTAGAAAACAACGGTAAAATTCTTACTTTATATATATATATATATATATATATATATATATATATATATATATTGTTGCAACTCTAGGGTAGGCACTCAACGAAAAGGCAGGCAACTCAACACAGTTTAACAGGAAATAAATAGTTGTGTTTATTCACTAGGGCAAACACATAACATCCTTCAGCTTCCTCAGAGTCTTACTACTAAGTATACCAGTACTTTGCTACTTAACCCGAATGTGGACCAACGACAGCCTTCCCCGCTTCGCTCCAGGTCCCTATATACAACCTTCAGGCAGCACAAAAGTTGTCCTGTTAGTTTCCCAAACATTCAGACTCTTCACAGTTCCTGATGCACTGTTCTTCTCTCCATTTTAGCGTCTTCCTGTTTACGTTCAACAGTGCACTAGTGCGCATCTCAAGCACTGGTGCAAGGCAGGGTTACAACAATATGTATGTAATATCAGGTGACCGAGCCTCGCTCGGATGAATAATTTGTTAAGGAAGGATATTTACCCGAAGTTATTTTGGGAATATTGTTGTAATTACGAAAATGAACTATCGGGTAAAGACTATCAATCCGAAGAGTTGCTTTTTAGTTCTTTCAGTTCTCAATGTAAGTGTACATGGCGATTAGAATAGAAAGTAGTCCTATAGAAAACCACAGCTCACGTCTTAACGTTTTACATTGCTTCTTTCATGTAGAACTATTGAGCTATTATAGGCTTGTAAGAAAGTCTTTGCAGTGTAACTTCTAAAATTGTTACTTTCTGACATTTAATATTGCAATTAATATATTCATTATGGCTCTGAGACATGGACACTTTACAGAAAAAACTAAGACTTCTTGAGTGCTTTCACCAAAGATGCTTGCGCTCCATCATGGACATACGGTGGCAGGACCGCACTACAAACAGCGATGTCCTTGCCAACGCCGGTATGGACAGTATAGAGGGACTTCTTATGGTCCAACAGTTGCACTGGGTAGGGCACGTATCCCGTATGGGAGACGAACGAATGCCAAGGCAGTCTTTTTTGTGAGCTAAAAGGTGGTCGACGTGACAGAAGCGCTCCACGGAAATTCTTCAAAGACCAGCTTAGTCGTCAACTTTCCTTGGCTAACATAGAAGAGAGCACCTGGTTGCATGCGGCCTCCGAACGAGACAGCTGGATGTCTCTCACGAAGGCCGCGGGATACACATTTGAGACAAAAAGAAAATCTGCAGCCGAGAACAAACGCAGACGGCGAAAAGAAAATCTAAATCGGCCACCTGCGGACAATGGTTATGCTTGCTCTGGATGTGGCAAAATATGTAGGTCACAGTTGGGGCTGCACAGCAAAGGGAAATACTGCATTCCTCACTTATCTTCGGACTCGAATTTCATACCATTTTGCAAGAATATCGCTGTTTGTATTGTGGTCTTTGGTGAAGTCGTTCAAGAAGTCTTAGTTGCTTTTTATAAAGTACTCATGTCTCAGATCCACATAGATGGGTTGAGAGAATACTGGTTGAAACTGATTTTTGTAGACAGGCGAGCGATTTATTTCGCCACACTCTCGCTTGAATGCGTCCAAAAGCACGACTATCCATAATCACATATCAAACTCTCTTTAAAACAATGCGTCAATTGATACAATGCTTCCCAGATAATGTGAAGTTATCTACCACTTTAAGGGATGTCTATGGCAGTGATCTTTGGGCTGAGTAGGTTTTATTGGGTGACTTTTGGAACATGACTTCTGTTTTACCGAGGTTTATAGGTTAACAAATAAAAAAAAAAGGCAGCAGCGTGATGAAAATTCGTTGACCGCGAGCTGGATATCATCAGGGCCAGCCCTAGGCCTATGTTGTCACAGTGGTGGACCCCGAAGGTTCAAAAGCTCCGCGCTAATTCTAGGTGTAAATTATTAAATTAAACCATTATAATTTATAATAGGGTTCCCGTGGTCTCCTTGTTTTCAAGGAGCTCCTGGAAATCTCCTCCTAAAACACATAAAAATGTCCTTAAAAAGACAAAATTGTCATTTTGGGGTGTCAATCATTATGGTAAACGCCAGTCCTACGCGTGATATAAAAAAACGGCATCGTCAGCTTTCATTTAATAAAAATGTAATGCAAATACGAATTTATTTTCTAATACAAAATCTTTATTTTCACTTATTATCCTTATCAATACCCTTACTGGTCCACGCGCAATCCTCATTTTTTTCACATAGGGCCCCGCAAATGTTAGGGCCGGCCCTGATTGTGCAAGTAAGGCATAAGCTGTGTTATGACCATTTCCTACGTTTTGGTATTGGACGGCAGACTTCGAAGCTTAAACACATTGCAATAATTCACCAGCAAAATAATAACAAAGTAAAAGCTACCTACGGGTGTAAGCAATTAAAGTGTAAACAACTTATAAAGCCTTTAAAACACAATAACTAATCATACATAAAGATATTTCATTATTTTTCTTCCATAGTTTCATAATGGATCAATGTAAATTAAGATGGTGCGCAAATGTTTAATTACGCCAATTGAATCATTAAAACTTTTTCTTGTTTGCGAAGAAATGTCTTAGTGTACTGCTGTGACGTAAGCGGTGTCAAGTTTTTTTTCCCATTGACGTCATATAGAAAATTTCATTCATAAAACATTCTAGCCAAAATAAATTTTTCGATAATGAGCCATTTTCAAACCGATATAACGGTCGACCTTGAGTTTTCCCGATGTGGCCAATGAGTTGAGAATTTTTTTCTCACTATTATGCACATACCGTGAACTTTTAAAGAAAATCGTTAGAGCCGTTTTGGAAATAAAATTTATATATATATATAAATATAAATATATATACATACATACATACAAGAATTGCTCGCTTAAGAGTATAGGATTGGTTATTAGCAAGAACAAGAAGCCAAAAAAACAAGAATTGATTTCAAAGATTACATTCAGCTCGCATTTACCGAAATGAAGATCGGAATTTGTGTCGGACTGTGTGTTCGATTGTCCTCGAGAGAAGAATTTTGTAATGCTGTCGTCGTCCCATATGCTAGGACAAATTTGTACAAATACTCCTTCTTCCCTACTGCTATTAGAGCATGGAATGGGTTGCCTGAGCTAGCCAGGAAAACCAGTGACTTGGCAGAATTTAAGTCGTTGGTTAATATGCATGACTAAATGCATGACGCGTAGGACGTAATCATCTTCTTTTTTGGAGTAACGTTTGTATTATATAAGATAAGATAAGACATTTGAGAGATTCAATTGTTTATGTTAATTGGTATAACGAATTTCCCGCTATTCTAGCGTCAAATTTTCAAACAAATATTCTAAGTGAAAACTACAAACCTACTATTATGAGCCACCCTGTGTAAGTATATTTCTTTCAAAATTAAATAAATAAATATAGGCCAATGTTGATGTTAAATCGTCATTATTCATTGGTTTGTTCAAGCCTAGCCCTTAACAGATTTGTTCTTCTTGTGATAGCATTAGAAAATAAAACTTCCCCCTTTCAGATTTGCGATCTATAGGGCAGATGATGTAAAGGTCATCTGTTTCTGTTGCCCACGGTGAACGAGAATGGCCAGCACAACGACCAACCGCCTTTACTTTTTCCCCAACTAAAGTTGGGTACCCATTAGAGCTGGGTGGGCTCAGAGGCGCCCCAAAAATCACGAAAATAAAAATCCCAGTCTTCAGCAGGATTCAAACCCGGGACCTTTCAGTTAAGAAGCCAAGTGCCTTACCACACAACCACCACGCCTGTATTAATAAAGAAGGTTGTTGTGTGTGTGTCGGACATAGCTTACGCAACAAGAATATTGATTGACCTTTAAACAATTGTTTTTCTTTCTAATCCTGTTGTTGTGCTTGTTTTTTAATTGTGTAAATTGTTATCCTCTTGAAAGCTTAGAGAAGTTACTCAAACAGAGACTTTATCTGAAATTATTGTCATGTGAAATAATAAGACGAGAAAAGCACATATAGTTAGGTATTAGATAATATTATTATTATTACTATTTTTTAACCAATGCTGTTTAATTAAGCGTTCTAATTATCATGATCATTTCATCCAGCCCCTAAAGCACCAGCTTCAACATATCTTTATAGGGCCTTCTCAATTATCGTTTCATTCTAATGATGTTATATATTCAAAAGATTATTTCTATCTTGATAATTTGTATTTGTAATTCTGACTTTTTAGCACTTGTGCTTTGTGTCAAAACAAATAAAATAGTTCATTGTTGTTAAATTGTTAGGACACCCCTGAGTCCACCCAACTCTAATGTGCTCTAATGGGTACCTGACTCTAAGTGGGGAAAGTAAAGGCGGTTGGTCGTTAAGCTGGCCACATTATTATCTCCCTCACCCTAAATCAGTAGCGTAGCTAGAGTGGGAAAAAAAAAGGGGGGGGGGCAAAATTAGAAAATCCCCCAAGGCGCCAACTTGCGGAAAAAAAAAAGGGGGGGGGCTTAAACGAGTGTTTAAATTTGTTTTTACATTAAAAATTACGCCATTATCTCATGTCACGATGTCGAATTCCAAAATGCAGGGGCCCCTAAAAAGGTCAAGCCCCCAAATCCATAGCTACGCCACTGCCCTAAATCGACGATGGCCAAGGAACTTTCATTTTATTCTTGACTCTAGCTAGCATAGTCACACTCGGTAAGGGGAAGTGAATCCTTAACATAGAAAGTGCTTTAATCGGGTCTCGCTTAAATAACGCGCCAAACTCCTCCTGCTTTACTGAGTTATTTCTCTTTGTTGGTCCGAATCACACAATCTCAAGTGTGCTATAGGTACGGACATAAAACATCCTCAAGGCTCGTAAAGACCTTTATAAGGGAACAGTACTAGGGGGAAAAAATAAGAACGGCAGATGAAAGAAAACATGGGAAGACAATATATCCAAGAATGGACGGGATGATCTAGTGAATGAAGTAAGGGAACGACTAGCGACAGAGCTTTCTATAACACACAACAAAGAAAACTACTTACAAAACAATCATAAGACAAGTAGTTATGTATGCACGTAAAACCTGAACGCTGACCAAAAAAATCTTTATTGTCCGTAAGGAAATTTGTCTTACAATTTGTGTATCACGCCAAGCAAAACATTATAACTATAAAAAAAAAACAATATATACATCCGAGCGGGTTGCAAAAGTAATATAGGGCCTACATGTGAAAAGTTTATATCAGACTGTTTCTATTTAATGATTTGAAAATCCGCTAAGTACTTGGGAAAGGAAAATCCTCAGAAAAATATATGGTGCCATACATGAGGAAACCAGACAAAGGACTTGCACCAACCAAGCAATATACCAGCCATATGAAGATCCCTCCGTAGTGACGGAAATAAAATAGAACTGATTACGTTGGGCGGGTCACCTCGATTGTATGCCAGAGAACAGAGGAGCAAAGATTGTTCACCGGCAAAAACCAAAAGGCAGACGCCCCAAGGGCAGACCACAAGTACGGCGGCTTGATGACGTAGAGGCAGATCTACAACAGCTAAACGTCCGGGCTTGGAGACGTAAAGTGCTGGGTAGATCAGAATGGAGCGATGTGCCAGAACAGGCCAGGGCCTTCCATGGGCTGTAGTGCCACTGGGATGGATCGATGGACAGGACTAAATTAAAAGCTGCTCGAATTCTGACAAAAGGCTTAGAGAAATAACAAACAGAACAAACGTGAGGCCTCAGAGGTTCAAACGACTAAGAAACATGTGAAGGTAAGAGGTAGGGTTACAAATAAATCTTGTGTTCAGCTTTTTACTAAGCTTACATTAACTCATCTCGAGTGAGGCGCAGAGGCTGAGCGTGAGGCCTCAGCGGTTCAAACGACTAAGAAACATGTGAAGGTAAGAGGTAGCAATGCTCTGGTTACTAGTAAATCTTGTGTTCAACTTTTTACTGAGCTTACATCAACTCATCTCGAGTGAGGCACAGAGGCTGATCGTGAGGCCTCAGCGGTTCAAACGACTAAGAAACACGTGAAGGTAAGAGGTAGCAATGCTCTGGTTATTAGTAAATCTTGTGTTCAACTTTTTACTGAGCTTACATCAACTCATCTCGAGTGAGGCGCAGAGGCTGAGCGTGAGGCCTCAGCGGTTCAAACGACTAAGAAACATGTGAAGGTAAGAGGTAGCAATGTTCTGGTTACTAGTAAATCTTGTGTTCAACTTTTTACTGAGCTTACATCAACTCATCTCGAGTGAGGCGCAGAGGCTGAGCGTGAGGCCTCAGCGGTTCAAACGACTAAGAAACATGTGAAGGTAAGAGATGGCAATGCTCTGGTTACTAGTAAATCTTGTGTTCAACTTTTTACTGAGCTTACATCAACTCATCTCGAGTGAGGCGCAGAGGCTGAGCGTGAGGCCTCAGCGGTACAAACGACTAAGAAACATGTGAAGGTAAGAGGTAGCAATGCTCTGGTTACTAGTAAATCTTGTGTTCAACTTTTTACTGAGCTTACATCAACTCATCTCGAGTGAGGCGCAGAGGCTGAGCTTGGCTTCCGAACCAGTGGTCCGTGATCGAATCCTGGTGAAAACTGGGGTTTTTATTCTCGGGATCTTAGGGTAACTCTGAGTCCACCCAGCTCTAATGGGTACCTGACATTAGTTGGGGAAAAGTAAAGGCTGTTTGTCGTTGTGCTAGCCATATGACACCATTGTTAACCGTGGGCTACAGAAACAGATGAACTTTATATCATGTCCCATAGATCGCAAGGTCTGAAAGGGGAACTTTACTTTTTTCTTTTATATCAACTCACCCTGTCAATCAGGTAAAACGTTTGTTCACCCATTCTACGGGTTGAAACTTTGCAATATTCATAGACAAGAAATGAATCAATAAAAAAAAAAGGAAATTAGTCAGTTAATTAATGTATAATTTGATACCAACAAGGAAAATTAATCCTGCAGTATTCACAGACACGGCTAACTATGTGGGATTTCCTCCCCTTGGATAATTGAGCACGTTATTTCTCCCAAAAAACTATTCTCGGATCAAGTTGAAACTTTAAACAATTATCTATTGTACATACCAAATCATGAATCCATTTACAAAAATAACAAATTAAACAATCAATTATAAGTAATTAATTATTTTGTTTGATGTAAGGGAAATAACTTCTACAGTATGGAGAGATATAGTTGTAAGTGCGGATTTCTTCATCTAAGATAAGCTTTGTTTTTTTAAGGGCACTTTTAAAATGTTTGCTTGTTACATTGAATTCCATTTCTGGACCCTTGTTGAACAATGTATGTTTAATTTTAATGTTTGTTATTAAGCATCTTGTCGATCCAGATGTGTAAAGAATACTACCACCTGCATGTCTAGAAATAACAAGATTACAAGATAGTTTGTGTGGAAACACGAACTCCAAATCTGCACGTCTGCTTATATTATCTTATATATAACAGACGTTACTTCACAAAAAGAAGTACACATTTCATATGTCAATCTAGTCATGCATACTAAATCGTTGTTGTTTTTTTTGGCTGATTCAGGCAACCCGTTCCATTCTGTAATGGCAATTGGCTAGCGCATGGAATAAGAAAAACGTGCACCTATTCCTACGTAGGCATGTGTATTTCATTACGTTTTGTTTTCCTATTTATGCTTACCAAATGTTATCAAAACAAATAATTGACTTAAATACATACTTAATGCAGTCTTTCTCTCTTAAAACAAAAGTAAACACTTTTTTTTTTTCAAAAATCTTAGCAGCCTTTAAAACAGAAACCACTTTGTTTAGTAATACGATAATTAATACCAATATTTTTATTACATTATTTTCGAAAAAACAACAACAAACAAACAAACAAAAAAACGGTTGCATAAATGTTTTACAAATATACAGAAAAATCACCCCCCTTGTAAATATAGTATCCCATGATTTTTACTATTGATAGTGAATAGTTGTAAAAAGTATGCATTAAAAAAAGAAATTGCATATTTAATTTTCAAAATTAAAATAATTTCAGAAAATTAAAAAAGGGCCGGTACAAATTTATATACAAATTTGAAGAAGCTGATAAACACAATATATGCCTAACGTTTAATGTGTTGGCGTATTTACAATGTACTAGGCACACTAATCATACAACTAAGCAAATATTTATAACATATGTAAAAAAAAACTTGCTATGCAACGATTAACTGGCAATGTCTATAGAAACAGCTGATAAATAAAGACAGAAGAAGAAGTGGATCAAGCATTTCCAGGAGCTACTTAACAGACTTACTCCTGCAAACCCACCAGAAATACCGCCAGTTGCAAAAGATTTGCCTATCAAGTGCAGTGCACCCACTAAAGATAAGAGATTCGCAGAGCAATCAAGCAGTTAAAGAACGGTAAATCTGCAGGATATCTAGTTGAAACGCTAAAGGCAGACTTCGATACCAGCATGAAGCTACTATACTCTCTCTTCTGCACTGTAATGGAAATAAAAGAAATACCACCAGACTGAACAGCTTGAAAGGCGGGATATCTCATCAATCTCCCAAGAAAGGTCCTGCTTCAACTTCTATAACGCTATTGTCCATTCCAGAAAAGGTTTTTAACCGCATCCTGCTGGACCGAATGAAAGATGCTGTAGAGCCACATCCCTTTAGTAACAAGCCGATTTTCGACAAGAGAAATCAAGCACAGATTAGACTGCGAAGTTACGCATCATTCTGGGACAGTACTTGTAATGCAATGCCACTTTCTACGTCAATTTTCTTATGATCCGCTTGCAATACAAGATCTCGAATGAGGAACTATAACTGGCAACGAACAAAGAAGCAGCCCATTGAAATAGATACTGGAAATGGATAGGCCACACCCTTCGCAAGCCTGCATCCAATATTACAAGACAATCCAATATCTGGAACCCCAAAGGAAAAAGGGGACGGCCCAGAAATACATTGCGCAGCGTTTTGGAAGCAGACGGGAAAGATGTGGTGACAGTTAAAGAGACTCGCCCAGAACCGAGACGCCTTGAGGAAGCTGGTTGGTGGCCAACGCCCCAGGCGGGATCTTGGGCAGTAATGATAGATCGAGTTCTATATAAATTTGGTTAACCATTTATAAATAGCCAAATTGCCAGCCCTATTGTCCTTAGCCAGTGCAGAAATAAAATGTTACCCACTATGGGCTCTGGCCAGGCGTTCTTTGCTAATTTACGAAGTATCTAGGGGCCTATAAACCTGCTGAATATTACTACTAGAATCTATAGATATTTAAGATAAGCCTATTCAAATTATAAAACCCACACGCGGCCAAATTTTTAAAGTCCGAATTAGACCATGTAGGCCTATAACTATAAGGATTAAAGGAAAAGGTGAAACCTACATTTATAAATCATTAGAAGGAATCTCCCCACCCCCTTTTTTTTAAAAAAATACAAATTCTACATCCCGATTCTTTATTAGCTAATTTTATTTACCTACATGAGTAGTTTACATTTTAAACATAAATTACCCTAATAGTGAATAGATCAAATTAAATTATATACAAAGAAGAAGTATGTTTCAAACAGGTCTAATTACCTAAAAACAACATTTGTGTGTTCAATACAAAGGTGAATGTTTCGCAATGTAATTAATTAAGAGCTGAGAAAAAAAACCACAAAAAACGATACAACTACAAGATAGGCTACAATTGATATTCTATAATTTATTTTGCTTTAATATAGGGCCTAGCCCTATACCTAGATTTTACATATTTTTTGTACCACACAATAAACAGTTTTTGAGAAGGGTGCATTTGTCGCAATGTAAAACGAAAGGATAATTGTACTCTCAGAACATTTAATTTGTTTCCGAAGTAGTTGGCGAATAATTTGTTGAGCTGCAAAATATTAATTGGTATTTAAATTCTGAAAAATGCATGGGTTTGGGAGAGTATATAGATATAGATTCTATCTGCTTTAAAAAAAAAAAGAAGCAAGAAAAGGTCTGAAAATGACTAGAGACAGAGAGTATTTAATATTAATAGACATAGAACACCAGCCACGTGACATAGAACAAAGTCATGTGATATCATTTATAACCTACTGTATTAGTTCCCATGTAGAACAAAAATATTCGCTAGGTGGCGCTAGTTCATAAATTGTTCTACTTTTTCCGGGGCAAATTTTGCTTTTGTTGATCATTGTTAAGGATCTTAACTGGATTTCTACATTAAATTTAATACATATTTCCCATTATTATCTGTTGTACGTGTAAAGCTGACAAAGGTTAATGAATATTTGTATTTTAATAATTTACTTATAAAATTTTATCGATTTTGGAACATAGGCTATTTTAAGCTTTAACCTAGCATGGATTCATTGAATCAAACGCGCGTACTCCAAGTCAAGCTGGAAAGCAAACCATTTACCGCACATTGCTCGTATAACTTGAAAGTAGACTCACCTGAAAGGTCTAGGACTAGATCTAGATTGACTAGATCTAGATCTATCTAGTTCTAGATCTAGATTCTATTGAGATTCACGTTACTAGTTAGCTATTTTTATAATTGTATGCTGTAGTAGTGTAGTCCAGTGTAGACATGCTAGCCAAGCGTGTAGTTTAATTTGTTACAATTTGTACTGTAGTTAAAATCTACTGAAGATAATCTAGAGTCTAGGCTAGGTAGGAGTCTAGATTAGTAATTAGATCTAGAGTCTATTATATCTAGACTAGATCTAGTTAGATTGGTTAGAACTTGACAGATTAAATTTAAAACAGGGAAGATCTAAAGTCTAAACAAGAATGACTAAATTCTCAAGATCCTGACTTGACTCTCTAAGTATTCTAAGATAGTTATACTAAGTTATAGTCTAAGTCTATAATATAGACTTAAGTAAGACTAGACATAATAGATCTATAATACTATAATATTATTAATACTATTAATAGAAGATATAGATCTATTTGTCTAAAATAGAATTAGATTATAGATCTAATTAGACTAATTACTTAAAATTAAAAAAATCATAAGTGAATGAAAATAAATTAATAAAATAATAGATCATATCACATCAGTTATCATCAGTATCACTATCAAATAATTGAAATATATAGAATTTATAGATCTATCTATAGTCTATAGTCAGTTTAGACCTAGTTAATATAGATAATATATACTATATATACTTATATAGTCAATAGATATATATATATAGTATATAGTTTAGTTAGATTATTAGATACTTTATATTTATATAGATCTAGATCTATGATTGATAAAATAGTATTTTATTTATTAGTACTAATCTAGTAGATTCTTATGATTCTAGAGTTATCTAGACTGTCTAGACTAGTCTAGAGCGATTTATTATATATTAGAATTATCTAGATCCTCTTCTAGACTCTAGATCTTTATTCTAAATAATTTTATAATATATAGATCTAGTATAAATTTAAGTATAAAAGGTCTAGAGGCACTGGCCTATATAGTATATAGAGACTATAGAAGATATATCTAGATCTATTTACCTAACTATAGTAAAGTATAGTAATATAGACAGAGTTAAATCTAATATACTAATAATAATAATAGATCTCTCTACTTAGATTTAGAGTTACTAGAGTGTAGACCAGGGGTTCTCAACCTTTGGGTAGCGGCCCTCTTGGGGGTCGAATGAAAAATTGCCAGGGGTCGCTTAAGATCCCCGGAAATTTGAATTATTTGTCTATTCATCATTGAAAGTTTTTTTCTGTCCATTCTAATGGGCTGTAACAAGCAGATTTGAATGGTACTTGGTATTCAAACAATTTCATATATCCCGTTCTGGATTGTGTTGCGCCTTCTTCCATTTCCAAGAACAAATCTTTGCGCAGCAAGGTTTTCCAGCATGTTAGTTATTAAGTCCAAATTCAGAAGCAGACTTGTTACAGATATTGACATTCGTTGTTTCGAATGCATTCCTGATCTGGTGGAACAGAAACAAGCTCAACCTTCATACTATCATTGGCTGCAACATGTATATTGTGAATACGCAATAGAAAAGTAAATAAATGCAAGTCTGAATAAAAACACTTTTTAAAAATTTTATTATGATCATAAATTTACGCCGCCTAGTGGGAAATTATATTAGGGGGTAGCGGAACTAGATAGATATTTACTTTAGAACTTTAGACATGGGCATAGCCATTTTTTTTTTGGGGGGGGGGGGTATTATTTTCTCCCTCTCCATATATATTATATATGTTTGTGTGTATAAGTTATTAATATAATATTCATTACATTTTGGCCTAGCGAGTCCAGAGTGGAGCCCGGTGCTAAGCATTCTTTCAGGTTTTTAAAACTAGAAAAAATGCATATTGTTTGTCAAAACCAAATCTGCTAATCATTGTACTTTATTAATGGAACTCAGCGACTGGTAGAAAATGGTATCTTGTAAAGTTTTGATTTTTTTTTTATTGGAAAGGGGAGGAGGGACTGCAAAACCCCTTTTGGCTATGCTCATAATCATGAAATGTAGTAATTGTAGTTATGCTTTTCCGTTTGTTTGAAAAGGGGGGGGGGGTTAACCTCAAACCCCCTGTTGGCTTCCATCACGGAATTTGGTGATTGTATTTTGCTTTAGATTTTTTATGGAAAAGGAAATTTTATCGAACCCATCAGCAAAGCCCATAGAATCAGGTGAATGTAGTTTGCTTTAATAGTTAATTGAAGAGATGTGTTTTTGACCTCAAAACTCTCTGGTGGCGGATTTTAAACTCAAAACCCCCTTAATTTTGGCTGCGTTGGTGAAAGTGATGGTTTAGCATAAAAATCTCACCTCTATAAATAACAAAATTAAAAAAAAAACAGCTCATAAAAATCCAGCCCCCCCCCCCCTTTCTGTGTGTTTTGGGGGGGGGGAAGGTTTTGAAACGACCCACCACACTGGATACGCCCATGGATCTAGATCTAAATCTAGACTCTATAAAACTATCTATGTAGTTATTGAACCGTGTTTCATTGTAGATGTAGTCTATTGGCAGTGACAGACTAAGAAAGGAGTCAAGAACTCTAGCTAGATTATAGACTGATAGTGTCTCTATTCTAGATATATAGTATAGATTTATGATATCTACTCTTGAATTCTACGATTATGTCAAGTGTAGACTAGACTAGATCTACCGACTACTTCTGAGTACTTGTCTACTGTCATCTAGATCTAGATTTTATATATATATATATATCTAGTATCATTTTCTGTTTAGTTTCTAAAGTCTTCATTTGTCCGAATCACACACTAGACTGAGTCACATGCTCATTTAAATTTAGTTATCTTATATTATTCAGACGTTACTTCAAAAAGATGATTACGTCCTACGCATCATGCATTTAGTCATGCATGTTAACCGATGACTTAAATTCTGCTAAGTCATTGGTTTTCCTGGCTGGCTCAGGCAACCCATCCATTCCATGCTCTTATAGCACTAGGGAAGAAGGAGCATTTGTACAAATTTTTCCTAGCTATGGAACGAGGAATGTGCCTTTAGTTTTCTGGATCTAGAATAAATATATATAAATAAAATATAAGATCTATAACATAATATAAATATAGATTTCCTAGACTAGATTCTTACTAAATCTGATCTAGAATTATAATTTGATATTATCACTGGGTATAGATTTAGGATCTATATCTAGAATTCTAGGAGATCTAGATAAGATCAATTTAGGTTAAAACAATACAGCTAACTAAAGCATATTTAATATTCTCATTGGCTCTCCCCCCCCCCCCCCCTCTCCCAAGTCATCAATAGTTTATATAAAATGGTCAAGCAGCTTAAGTCATAAGAACTTGCAAACCATACTATGACTAAACCCAACTTATAACTTATAAACTTTAGTTAAGTCATAAGGTCATTTTTATTTAATTCTCTATATTTACTCATTCAAGAGTTCACAGTAGCTTGTAGACTCTTACATTGACTCTACTAGATATAAACCATATTGTTAATTATGATATATAATATATTCTCTTTTCTTATTTTCTTTGTTTTAAAATCTTTTTCTAATTGGAGGGTATCAAATTACCAATTTTTTACAGATTAAAAAAAAATCTACCCTGTTTAAATTAATTATTGATGCTTTTAGTAACAGAAACACACTAGGGAGCAGACTGCTTTTAATTTGTTTACAATAGAGGTTTAAAATTCCAAGTTTAGTGGGACACTACTTGATTGCACCTGTGACACATTTTTTTACAGCCGACATCTAAGTAATACTAAAATACATTATAAAATTAAAAAAAAGATATAGATAATGCAATGTAATTATATTGTTAACTCATTTCAACAAAAATGTCTGTTCTATACTCCTTGGTTTTAGTAGAATTATGCTACTTCAAACTAACGTAATCATCTAATTTTTTGAAGTAACATATATATGTATTAAATAAGATTTATAACCCATATGTCCCATGCTACATCAAAAAATGCCATTTTGTGTACTATTTCACACATTTTGTACTAATTTAAAATGACACTATGCATGTTTCAAGCTCAAAATGTCACAATTTATACATAACCATTTCTATGTGCAATGAAATGAAAACTAACATTTAAATTACAATTTTTTGAGATATATATATATATACAATAAACTTATTAGTGAACCAAAACCTTTTGGTCACCATTACTGGAGAAACACTCATATAATCTGATATATAACATGCATTTCCTAGATCTCAGATTCAATGTCTTTTGTAAGGGCTATCTTTGTGATTTTAAGTTAGCATGTTTGAAGGACATGATCCCATTCTTTGTTCATTCTCTTCAGTTTGATATTTCTCTTTGACTGTATTCAGGTTTCTTTGTTTTTAATAGTACCTCTGATAGATGAAAGAAAGCTTGATTCCCAGGGTTGAAATCATATTGCTTTACTTATTAAAGAATTATTAATCTAATTTTTCATCCTTTTTTTTTAAGGTACAGTGCTTCTTGTATGAGTTGGTTTGCAAGACAAGTTACTGAATAAAAACTTACTTGATAATAAAAAGAGTTCAAACTTAACATACAGGTCAACAGTTTGGATAGAAATGGATAAAGTAAAGGTTAATATTAGTTATGTTTATTTGTATTTCACACCTGCTGTTAACATATATTAGTAACTTGTAATCATGGCACTTAAGTGATTTTTTTTTATTACTGCTTACAAAATGTTTGTCTTGTCAATTGTTTTATATTTTATCTGATGTTCCTTAAGTGTTCTTTTGTAAAATGTTTTGTACAATGTGTCTGATGCTCAATAGTTGAAGATAATCTACATCCTAGCCCAAACCTCCTACAGTATGATTGCAATGGGTAGGGTATGAACCCGGGACTATCGAGGTAACCGAACGACAGTCCAGTGCGCATACCACATGGCTAGGCAGCCATGACAGTTAAAACTTTTAACCATGAGGGTGTTCAATTACAACATAGTGTAATCATATAGATGGTAAGGCCGTTTGGGTTTTGTTGGCATGGCTGCAGTCTTGCTTATTTTCTCTGTTCTTCCATTCTGATCTCTTTTGTTCTTTGTGTGCATTTTTGTTTTCTTTATCAAAAAGATTTCCTGACTAGCTCCGTGATCTAAAGTCAGTGGCTCCCAAGATTTTTGCTTAGTAAAGTGACTTTTGAGCAGTTGTTTTTTTTTTTTTTTTTTACCCTCTTTTCTTCTGTTCCTAGCCTGTTACTTCTCTTGAGACTGTTCTCTGTGCATTTGCTGTTTTGGCAATTGGGTGTCACAAGGCCTGCTTATCAAGCTCTAGCTGTAGAGGTGTTGGTGTGATGCTTTTCGTTGAAGGAATCCATTGTTTGGGATTCAATCTTACAAAAGAAGCTTGATAGCATGTGTTTAAAAAATGATTCTTGTCTTATTTCTGTTCAATGTTCAAATGATTGAGGTGGTTTGAAAATAAAAAATTATTATAGATCTGCGAAATAAGAAATTAAAATTAGGTTAATAGGGGTACCAATAGTGACATTTATAAATCATTTCATTTGTAAGATAAAGTATTTTATATCAAACATTTTAGCATTATGAACCCATTTCTATAACTAAAGATATTTAGGGTTTCAAAACTATTAACCAATACTTTTTTGAAAATAAATTTCTTGTGTATAAAATATATTTGAATGTACAGGTAGTTGGGGATACCATTTCTGCCTACTACTTCTGCCTGTGTGTTGTTTGTGTTTATATAAATATACAGCTTGAATCTTAGGGTTGGAAATCATTACATTCTTATACTGATTCAAGAATTACATTATAAATCGAATTAATCTTTATTTCTTAATAATTATATATGATCATAATCTGAAGTTTAATTTTATGATGTTTGTTAATATTAAATGATATTACATTTCCTCACTCTCAGTAGCAGAGATGAGATTTGTTTAAATTTTTTTTTTTTGGATAAAGGCCTACATTTAAAAACCTTTAGGGTTTGAATTTTTATTTTGATAACTAAATCCTGATTAGAATTCTTTTGACTCCCACTTTAGAGCGTAGAAATAATCAAACCATTTGATGGTCATTTTTCAGATGCACTGATGTCAAAGGTGGTGATGCCACCATTAGTTGAAAGATAAGGAAGATCTACTTGTAATGGCTAACTGTGGACAGCATACACCCAGCTTGCACTAATGGCAGATGTTGTCAATCCCTTGAATGCTGTTACAGCCAACAGACAAGACTCTGGAAATGTTGTCACCCCAGAGTCTCCAGATTCAAACATCTTGTCTCCTACCATCAAGGAGGCCATGGACTTCATATTGCCCAAGTCGGCAACACAACTTCTTCAGCAGGGGCTGTCATGTGACCAACCGAACCATATGCAGAACCTGCCAGAGACAGTCTCTAATATGCTTCCCAATTCAGTGGCCTATGATGCTCCATACCCTTCCAAAACAACTGGACTAATCACACCTGCCAGCGGAAAAAGATCTTGTGATCAGCAGGCAGAGTCTCATTTTAATAATCTCAATGGCTCTTCAAATGATGGTCAGAAAAAAATCAATAAGATTCGTATTTCAAAAGCAGACCTTGAAATCATAACCTCAGCTAGTGATATTAGGATGAATGATTTGTCTACGGAAACAGATAGTGACCCAGAGGACATGACTAGATGCTTTAAAAAAAGGAAGCACAAAAAAAAGAAGAGGTCACCGAAAACCAGCCCCGAAAGAGAAAGCTCTATCCTGCATAATTCTATTTTGGAAGAAGACCCATCCTCTGTCATGGGCCATAAACTTGTATCCGAGTTAAATGTTAAAAGCTTAACTCAACCTTTAACTTCAAGAAACAATGAGTTGCAAGGTACTCTCTCAGTGACAGATTCTTCTTTTGACACAAGGCTGCACAGCAGTGGAGACAAAGATGGCAGTGGTCTTCGTGACTGCCAAAATAGTTTTGGGAAAACTATGCCAAAAAATGGTTTCTCTGGTGACTGTGCAATAGGTGCCGAAGATGTCTCCAACTTTTCTACTTCATCATCAAAAGAAAATGTTTTAAGTCAACGAAAGCCTTCTGGTCAGTCGCTGCCTAGGACTAAACGCATGGAGTATAATATAATAAGACATAAGAGTAAAATCAAGAATACATTCCTGCCTTGCTTTGTTGTTCTAAACAAATGTGCGGACTCATTCAAAGTTTCCAACAGCCACTTTGACTTCAGCTCCAATGAGCTTCCTTTGTCAATCAGAGTTAAGTATCTTCTAGAAATGTGCCGCAAAGGGAAAATTGACTGTAAGAAGAGGCGATTGAAAGGAGTTTTCATAGTAGACAAGCCTGTGTATAAAAACATCTTTGAAGAGAACATTTTGATGGGTGCTTCTGATGATGAGTTTGAGAACACCCGCAGAAGCTTGAGAAAACGTGTAAAAAATATCAGTTACGTGGAACCAACAGAGGATGACATTGTGGATGATTTTAAAAGAAAGCGATCACGTTCAAAAGCCAAAGAGTCTGGCAGTGGTCATGACACAGACACGTCTCAGGAAACCAAGAGGAAGAAAACTAGTAATAATTCTGAAGAGCCCTGTAAAAATACAGAAAGTGCAGCAAGCAAGCTTGAACAAATGACTTATACTAAAGTGGGTAAAAGTGCTAATGAAATTATTGTATTCCCCAAAATCCCCATAGCAAAAGACATAATCAAATCTCACAAAGCAAATGAAAATGTGGAAGATAAGCTGAAAAGTAAGATTGTGTCCAACAGATCAAACCCACCTCTGCCTTTTGATGCCAGTACAAGTTCACTTCGTCCGTTAATGGCTAAAAGTCCAGTGGCACCAGCACCAGCCCGCGTCTCTGTTTTTTCAGGTTTTCCAAGACAAAGATTGTATTCGCCTCCAGCGGGGCCTATTTTTCCCATTAATGCACCTCAGTTTTCTACTGCTGTAACAGCTCTCAGCGCTGTTCCGAATATTTCATCCATAACCACACTTTCCAACCCAATGGTGAGTTCATCTCAGCCTATACCTATGCAGAAGCATCCACCACAGTATTGTGTCATGAAGGTGGATGGGAAAGATGTCTTGCTGCAGCTGGTGCCCAGTGGTGTTGGAGGGTCAGTACTGTTGCAAGGGAACAAAACAGCTCCCCTGTTAAGTCCACCATTAAGGTCAACGCCACCTATCTCCACCCAGGCTATCCCAGTGCCTGTATGTGCAGCTCAGGTTCCTACAGTATCATCTGGTCTGTTTCCTTTGTTAGGACTACCATTGGTCAATCAAAGTGTTAGCTCAACAAAAAATAATATTCCTTTATCAGGATTCCCTGTGATATCATTTGCCAGTGGTAGTGGTTTTACCACTCCCTTAACAGCCAGAACAACATTGACCTCTGCAACGCCACTGGCTCATACCTCTGTTCCTTTAAAAACCACTACTTCATTAGTTTCAGTTGTTCCATCTACTGGGATGGTGACAACTTCTGTCATCCGAACCACTAATTCTACCTCAGCTGTGTCATCTATTCTTTCTACGATGGGAGCGCCTGCTTCAAAGGCCTTGAGATCATTTGTTGCAGATCAGATTAGACCCGCTGTTGTCCGACCAGATCAGGTAGCAACTTTGGTTGCTCCGGGACTGCGAGCTGTAGTTCCAAACCAGACAAGCTCTCTTCGCTCCATTAGAATATTTGTGCCTGGCTGCACGAACACGGGCACACCAGGACGCTTTGCAACGCTAGGGAGCATTGCCAATAGCAGTCCTCTGACAAGGTTGTCTGCTAGCAGTGATCTGTTACCTCAGCGTAAACAGTCACATGATCATGAGTTAACCCCAGAACAGAAGGCTGCCAAGCGGAGAAAACTGGAGAAGAAATACCCGCTTCCTCCCGGTGTTGTGATCAAAACTGAACCCCTTGAAAGCCACCCTCCACCCACAGTGACTACTGCTGTCCGGTCTTTGTTAAGCCCAAACATTCAATTGGTATCTTCCGTGTCGAGGCCAGGAACAACTGTCAGAATTATTGTCCCTTCTGCGGCCAATTCTGTAGCAAGTGGCGTTCGTGGAGGTCAAAACATTGTTTATCGTGCATCCTCCGGAGGAAGCCAGACTGTGTTGACAACTCTTGGAAATTTGACATCAATTGTTTCTTCTTTACACTCACCATCTGCAGCTATAGTTTCCTCCGTTACCACTACAGCTACTATTGCCTCGTCCAGCTCCACACCTCAAAACCTGCCTAAACAAACTAACAGTTTGGAATTCAGCTCCCCTTCATCATGTGCACCTACTCTAACCAGCCAGTCTCCTGGTATTTGGAGCCCAGCGTCATCCTTGTCGGATAATTCAACCAAAACTTCTGGGACAACGTCGACTTTGACCTCAAGTGTGGAGAGATTACCAGCTGAGAAATCTTTGACCAAAGAAAGGCTGGAGGAACTGAAGATGAGTTTAATTAAATTCAGAGAGCTTGTTAGTAAGCAAGAAACTCTAGGACTCAAAGGGGAACGCCTTGACAAATTAAAAGACATTCTCTTGATAAAAGAGATGGAGCTTGAGAAAATGCAAAAACAGCTTGAGGCTGATTTGAATACTTCAGGTGCCGTTTCACAAAGTGACTTGAATTGCTTAGAGGATGTTTCACAAAGCGAGTTAAATTGTTCTGCTGCTACATCACAAGAGGAATCAAATTCTTCACCTGATGTGTTGCAGAGTACATTAGCTGACACGTCACAAACTGGTACAAATTCGCCAGTGGACCTGTCAGAATCTGTAAATACTGTCATAAATGCAGAGAATATGGCAGCAGCAAATGATCATCTAGGCACTGAGGATGAACCCTTTGTTATAGATTAATTGTTATTTATAAACTATTCTTTATATATATATATATCATTGTTTAAATACTGTACACATGAAAATAAGTTTTGAACACTTTTGTTTGTAGTTAGGAGTACATTAATAATTTGTTCCCAACTTAGCTGTATAGTAGGACCCATTGTATTTTGTATACTGCTAAGCAATAGGCAAATATTAAAAAAACACTGCATTCTCCATTATGTATTTAAAAGAAATTGTATCTAAATGGAAAGACATTTGAGACTTTAGCTGTGTTTGAATGTTCTTGTGTCAGCTTACTTTATCCAGAGTAAGAATGTCTGGTTGTGTGGTATGTTCTCTGGACTGTCATATTGATGGTACTGGGTTCCAACCCTGCCTTGGGCCATCCCCTTTGGTCTTGCAGGAGGTTTGGGCTAGGATGCTATAAGGTTCAAATTTGAAAGAATGTCTAAAACACTTAAAACAATGAGTCAGTATCGAAGGCCTCAACAATTTTGAGCTACTCTGAATTATTTAACATTTAAAAAATTTGATCTTGCCAGGAGTAATTACTAACATTTCCAGACTCAGACTTAGTATTTCTCTGTTTTCTCTAGACTGACAAGTAACAGCTCGAGTTTTTCTTCACCACTAGTGTTATCAATGAAAAATCAGTACCTAAACATACAGACTCCATCCTGGGTTCAATTGTAAAAGTAGATAAATCATTCGAATAATTTCATTTTAAATCTTTGTGAGAGTTTCAATAGAAATGATATGACTCAATGTGCGCCAATCATTTCTCCAAGAACCTTTCTAATAAAGTAATTATCCTTGTGTCTTACAAAATATTATTACCTGCTGCTTGAGTATGAGTGTTATTTATTTGTAAATTGTGAGTGGCATTTTTGTCATGCTGGTGACCTTTAATTTTTGTTGTTTCATAAGGTAGAATTCTTTTTTGTGTGTGCCTAGATGCCTAGTCTTAATTCCTAGTCTGATACAAATTTATGTTACAGATGTTACTTGTAGAAAGATGTTTCTTGTGTCCTTCTGTCAAACTCCAGCAAGTGCTTAAGTACAGTCAATCAGATTTATTATCTTATTTGATTGATTACCACATGGGCCATGATCAGCCACTAGAGATACATATATATATATATATATATATATATATATATATACACACATTTTTGTTAGGCAGGTCTTTAAATTGTGTAAACACATTAAATCTCATATTAATTTAATGTATCAACCTTTACACTGCCTTGCTTGTTGAAACAACTGTTGGAATTGGATACATACACAAAAACTAACTCTGTTATAGATGGCCTGCAGGTCCTCAAAGTTATAAACTGCACATCAACACCATTAAGGGCCATGTTGTTTTCAGTGTGTATTGACAGAATGAGATGTATTTTATGTTTATGTAGACT
Organism: Biomphalaria glabrata; assembly: GCF_947242115.1. Lineage (NCBI taxonomy): Eukaryota > Metazoa > Mollusca > Gastropoda > Planorbidae > Biomphalaria > Biomphalaria glabrata. The sequence continues at coordinate 49,742,485 of NC_074716.1, read as the reverse complement.
TGCTGAGCAGTAGAAACAACATATTCTCACTGATAATTATATTATTTTTTTTAAATTCTTAAAATAAAACTTAGAATTTAATGCCCTAGAAGGGGTTGTTTGTTTTACATGTTTCAGATGTTCCTTCAGAGTTGAAGATAGTTTACTTCCTAGTCCAAACCTCCTGCAGGACGACAGGGGGATGGGAGCGGTCAGGGTTTGAACTCTGGACCATCAATAAATACAAAACAGTCCAGCGCGCAAACCGCACAACCAGGCAGCCATCCCTAGGAATCCAACATTAACTTATCATTTTTTAAACTATTTCTATGTATATATATCAGCAGAAATACTGGTCAGTGGCATGGATTATTCTAAGATATAAAAAACCCATCAGTTTTAAATTTGTATATCTACTAGTCCATGAGTAGACCTTTTTGACTAGTTACTCAGCAATACAGAGAAATAAAGGTTAGTGTTATTTTAAATGTTAAGCTTAAAAAAAAAAAGTCTTTACTATAAGTTTTTTTTTCTCATTTTCCCCATATTTTAAGAATCAGGCTACAGCCTGGGTCTATCTTGTAGATAGTCTTGGGAATCAGGCCACAGCCTGGGTCTATCTTTTAGAAACAAAAATTTCATCAAATAAAAATAATATCTTATCTTTCTCCATTTTCTTCTAAGTGTAAATCAAATAGATTAATTTTAGAAAACTGGCTGACTTCTTAATTAGCAGAATCTCTATGTTTAGACATAGTTGTGTACTTTTTCAAGAAAAACTAGCCAAATTTGAGGTCATTTTAAAGAATTTAGTTTATGGCTGGGGCTGCTTTTTCATTAAGATGGTCCAAATAGTGAAGATGGGAGGTGCGGTGGTCGAATGGTTAAGCACTTGGCTTCTGAACCTGAGGTCCTGGGTTCGAATCTCAGTGAAGACTTTAATATTGAATTTTGGGATTTTTAGGGCGCCCCTGATTCACGCAACTCTAATGGGTACCTGACTTTAGTTGGGGTAAGTAAAGGAGGTTGGTTATTTTGCTGGCCACATGACACCCTGCTCGTTAACCGTTGGCATAAGAAACAGATGACCTTAACATCATCTGCCCATAGATCGCAAGGTGTGAAAGGAAAACAGTGAAGATGCATGAACTTAATTTTTGACTTAACCTTGATCTAATTTTTTGAACCTGTGTTTGCTCTATACCATGGAGATGTTTTAGAAAATTCAAGCTATATGTTTTTACATACTAGGTACTAGGTACTTCCTAGGTTTTAGTATTATTTCAAGTTCCATTGAGATGGATCAAACAATTTAATTTGATCCACGAACAGAGACAGTTTTAGTTTATATCTATTATTTACATAGATTGTTTCGTACCATTATTCTATTTATTCTCCATCGAGGGTATTCCATTGTGAGTGATGTTTCATTTAAGAAGTTTTGAATGACATGATGTAAAGCATCCCTCTTTTTGTGTATGATGAAGTTTGTCCTGCTGCTTTCTCTCTTTTCTCCACAAATATCAGGCTTCCAGGGCAGTCTCAGAGTTTGCCTTTACAATCATACTTAATCCTAGTCCTCAGCTAGATTTGAACTCGGCTCATAACATCTATGCCACTATGCTCTGATTCCTCACTAAGTGGTAAATTAACAGTTAATCTACTGTTGATAATAATGACAGCAAGTATTGGTAGTACTTACTTTATACTTTTTGTTGTCAAAATTGTTGGTGGAAAATTATTGGTACACTACTGTATGTTTCTAGCATGATTTTAGCACCTGGAGCTAGTTTTTAAAGTTTCAATAGCTATGTTATACTGTTTGAATTGTGTGTCTATATAAGGTTAAGAAACATTATGAACTTAATGAAAAAATCTCTCAATGTTACATTGAAGGAGAAATTATACATTTGGAAATGGATGGGAAAAAAATGTAGCTTTTCTCTTGGAGTTTATCAAAATAGTTGTCCAGTCCCTTGGTTGTTCTTTTAAACAAAAGTCCATTATGCAATGGAAAAGATACATAGGAAGACATAAGATACAATAGGAAGACATAAGATACATAGGAAGACACAAGATACAATAGGAAGACAAGATATAATAGGAAGACATGTAAAAAAGTATATTTTATTTTATGTGCTTCAATGTTGATACAACTATTGTGTGATTAGTTTTGGTAATTTTTTTGTGTGCCACTGTTCGTTCTCCAGTTACTGATGACAAGGCTGAGATTTGCTGTTGTTTTATTCAAAAGAGTAGCCCTACTAACTACCACTTTTTATGTTTGTACAGAGATAAGCTCTATTGCTATTGTTTTGTCTGATATAATAAACATGTTATTTGATGATGGACAACTGTTTCTGTCTTTTGTTTGTTTGGTCATTATAATTGTTTGTTAGGTTATTTTAATTTATCTTTCATGAAAAATTTCACTATAAACTAAACAATGTCAAGGACACTATTGAATTTCACTGTTGCCAACTAAATAAGAAGGATTGAGATATAAATATATAATTTTAATAAAATCCATCAAGTCTTATTACCTATTTGTGTTTTTAAAAGTTTAGAGTCTAATGCTTCCTCCTGTATTGAAACTCTTTTGTGCTTAAAAGTATGCAAAAAAATTTCTGCAGTGCTGTAAAGGGCATACTGGTAACAATTTTTATCATATAATCATATATCTTTAAAAAACCTAGCTTACTTTGCTTGTAAACAGCTACACCATTTTTCTACTAGGTATGAAAGTCTGATAGCATGCTCACTGCTCTTGTGGACCAGTAAGGGAAGGGAAAATCTGGGAGATGTTTTCTGGGCTGCTCATGGCTCTTGTGGGCCAGTAGGGAAAGGGAAGTTTCTGGGAGATGTTTTCTGGGCTGCTCACTGCTCTTGTGGACCACTAGGGGAAGGGAAGTTTCTGAGAGATGTTTTCTGGGCTGCTCACTGTTCTTGTGGACCAGTAAGGGAAGGGAAGTTTCTGAGAGATGTTTTCTGGGCTGCTCACTGTTCTTGTGGACCAGTAAGGGAAGGGAAGTTTCTGGGAGATGTTTTCTGGGCTGCTCACTGTTCTTGTGGACCAGTAGGGGAAGGGAAGTTTCTGGGAGATGTTTTCTGGGCTGCTCACTGCTCTTGTGGACCAGTAAGGGAAGGGAAGTTTCTGGGAGATGTTTTCTGGGCTGCTCACTGCTCTTGTGGACCAGTAGGGGAAGGGACATTTCTGGGAAATGTTTTCTGGGCTGCCTTTAGGCAGCTATGCAGCAACACAACTAAGCTCAAGTTGGAATTTGAACTTGAGACCTCTTGTTAGGGGGGTCAATCAGTTTAGACCTCTCAGCTACACATTCCAGTAGAAAAAGCAAAAACTCCAAGAGTTATGGTAATACACTCTATAAACAGTTTACATTCAAACAAAAAAGTTGAGAGATACTTTTATTAATAGACATAGAGATATTACAACAGCAAATACAATTAGTTGTGATCACATGATAATCAGATCCATTCATGATGTGTTATGACTACTTCAATGATATCTTCAAGTCATGAGCCACACATTTATAGGAGAGAGAATGGTGGGAAGTGTATCCCAAACAGAACTGCTTTCTTTATGACATACAATTTATAAACACAAATTAACAGAATAAACATATCTATTAGAGGAAATCATAAAAAAGTAGACCAAAATCATCTTAATTCAATTTTATATTTTTATTTTAAAAGAATTCTGGTCAACCCCTTTTCTATAAAGTTAGCAAAAAGACTTGCATTGGGCCAGATAAAATCTTGATTCATTGCACAATGGTTGATGGCCATAACATTACAATGCAGTTACTTCATGCAATGTTCACATATGACAGTTACAACTAGAACAGAAGAGTTTGGTTGTGTCAACATTTTAAAAAAAAGTCATAACAAAATAGGTACACAATTGCTGGCAAGGAATAAAACAAAATTAGTTGTGCATTAACAAAACAACTGTGAAAATGCAAAAGTAATTAAAAGAATCCTCACAGTCACTAACGAAATGTTAGCTGCATTACTAGACTGGCGTGATGCCAAAGGAATAGCTTTTGTCCGCACATTGAGCCATTCAATGGCCTGTTGGTCGTTTCCCAAAAGGGGTAGTATGTTTTCCCTAATTCTTGCATTGTATTCATTCAGCCAACTGACCTATAAACAAGAAAAAAAAAAAAACATATAAAAAAAACAACAAATCTTTCTTTATACAACTTATATTTTGCTTTTAATAACTAATGAACATTAAAAGGAACATTTTGACCACGCCCTATTCTCCCTTTTGTTTCCATGAAAAGAGTAATTGTAAAAAAAAAAAATCTGCCTGCCTTGAGATACTAGACATTGACTTAGCTTTTTATTACTTCAATGTTGACCCAATGTAATAACTTTAAAAAAATCAATTCCTCCATTATGAAGTTGTATGATCCATAATTTCTCATTCTATTTATTGCAAGGAGTCTTTCCTCTGAGCTATGCACAATTAAGCTCTTCTATTAACGGTCCAGCTAATGATTTCTACACAAGAAGGTGCACGTGATGTTCATGTACATCTTTCCTGAAGACAAAACCTTTGAGTCGAGTGCATTCAAATTAAAGACGTTAGCCATATTTATTTTGAAGATTATATTTAGAAACATGTAACAGCCGAACTAGAATTTACACTGTGTGGCCGATTAGGTAGTTATTTTGTTCCCAAAAATAAGCATTCACTGTCATATAGGCCTATCAAGGAAAATTGTTACAGCCATTTTCAAAATACCTGTCCACTCAGTTTCCAACTTTTTTTTAATTTCTGAACCCATGAAGCGTTTTCAAGATGAATCATAATGAAATAACACATACACATATTGGATTAGGCAGTGCAGTAATGGCAATGAGCTTAAGCTATGTGTCTTAGTGTGAGTTAGCAAACTTGGCAATCAATGACCTACAGCTCTCCTGGTAGTTAATAGAAGACATCATAAAAAACAACAACAACTACATATGGTCTGTGTCTTCCACTTTAGTAAGACAGTAGCAAAAACATTATCGTGTTTTCATCTTGTTTTCCAATCCTTAAACTAATCTTGTCATAAATTTCATTGCTAGGATCCTCCTCTCTAGTTCTTCAGTAGTGTCCAAGATTTGCAAGCAATTTGTTAAATCTATCATCTAGAAAAACAATTTTCTATAGAATAATGAATTTGTGTTTACTGCCATATCACAAGATCCTTAAATTAGAGCTAGCAAAGACTTACCTTTAAGGAATTAGTAAGGAATTAGTAAGTATAATAAGCAACTTATTTTTGAAATGTAATTAATTATTTTAATAAAATAAGAACAAAATATGCCTGCAAATGGCACTCAGAACTCATAAATACAAAAAATATTTGATAAATGGAAAAATGCTATAATTATGTCACTTGATAAAAATTGTCAAGGTTGCCATAGCAACAAAGTTGTTTAGACTACTTTTCCAGAATTCCCTGATATCTTGTTGTAGAGCTAAAAATAACTCATAAAAGCCCAAGCACAGTAAGGCAGCAGAGGTCTGAGTGCAAGGAAGGACCCTTACTAGATGAATTGCTTTTCTAGATTGCAGAGTGTCATAGGCACCAGGTGACCAGAATAGTTTATCCCTATCTTAAGCCGAAGTTTCACCCAGCTGTCCAGGTGTTGGACTTGGTTGAAAGAGTTTATTTGAAACAGATTCTATTTCATCCTCACCCTTCACCTATCCCTTAGTCTGTTGGACCATTGGAGCCACCACACAAGATCTGTTTACTTTCTCCATTCCTCTCTGTCTTTTGCCTTGGCTAGAATCTCTTTCAATGGCTGCAGGCATATCCATTCTTTCATGTTGTCTTCCCATCATTTTCTCTTTCTGCCCTTTCTTCTTTTTCCTGGTACTGTTCCCTGAAGGAAGGTCTTTGCTAGCCCTGAGGACCTTGAGATATGACCATAGAGTTTAAGTTAGTGTTTTTTGACAAGTAGTTAGCAGTTCATCGTGTGTTACTATCTTTAAACTAATCTTGTCATAAATTTCATTGTTAGGATCCTCCTCTCTAGTTCTTCAGTAGTGTCCAAGATTTGCAAGCAAATAACAATGTGACCATAACCAGGGATGGATCAGTCAGATTTTAGTGTCGAGGACTATGCCTTAGTCTTTTCATATTCTTTTGAGTTTTGCCAGTGCTGCTGTGGAGTGTGCAATTCTGGCTAGCAGTTCAAGTTTGGTTCCTTCATCTCAGACTATAGCTCCAAGGTATTTAAAACTACTGACACTTGTCAGATTTTCACCTCCAATATTGATGTCCCTTTAACAAGTATTTTATAGACAGTTTATTGCCATCAACACTCTTAGTTAAATAACATTTAATTAAAAAATACAACATACATAAATAAAAAGCTATTGTACCTGTTTGCTGTTCAATATGGAATAGTCAATCAGGTTTGGTTCAAAAGGAACAAATGTGACTGGCTCAAACTGGAGGAAGTCTTGAGCAGCTGTGCTATACTGCAAGTAAAAAGATGTTACAGTGACACAGCAGACTACTGATTATAATATTGAATTGAAAACTGTTTTTTTTTTAAAGACAAATTAAGTGAATTTTCTAGTAGTTTTTAAGATTTAAGTAGGGATTGTTAGAATGGGTCTACCCTTTAAATAATGGACATACCTAAATTAAGCTAAATTTTAAATTTGTGTGTTCATTGCAACATGGGTTACGAGTGTAAAAATTGGAAGAAACCTTGGCTGCCCAGCATTATTTTCATGACTAAATTGTTGCACAGCAGAAAAATGAATGAATAAATAAATTTTATTTCACTTTAAGTCATTCTTGCTTTTAACCAGCAAGTTCCATTATTTTGAAGAACAATTCAAGGTCCAGTATGTTATAGTACATTTCAAGGTCCAGTATTTTATAGCATAATTCAAGGTCCAGTACCGTATGTTATAGAACAATTCAAGGTCCAGTATGTTATAGAACTATTCAAAGTCAACTATGTTTTAGAACAAATTCAAGGTCCAGTATGTTATAGTACAATTCAAGGTGTAGTATGTTGTAGTACAAATTCAAGGTCCAGTATATTATAGTACAATGCAAGGTCCAGTATGTTATAGTACAATTCAAGGTCAAGTATGTTATAGTACAATGCAAGGTCCAGTATGTTATAGTACAATTCAAGGTCAAGTATGTTATAGTACAATGCAAGGTCCAGTATGCTATAGTACAATTCAAGGTCCAGTATGTTATGATAGGCTACAATTCAAGGTCCAGTATTTTATAGCATAATTCAAGGTCCAGTATGTTATAGAACAATTCAAGGTCCAGTATGTTATAGGACAATTCAAGGTAGACTATGTTTTAGAACAAATTCAAGGTCCAGTATGTTATAGTACAATTCAAGGTCCAGTATGTTATAGTACAATTCAATGTCCAGTTGTTATAGTACAATTCAAGGTCAAGTATGTTATAGTACAATTCAAGGTCAAGTACGTTATAGTACAATTCAAGGTCAAGTATGTTATAGTACAATTCAAGGTCCAGTATGTTATAGTACAATTCAAGGTCAAGTATGTTATAGTACAATTCAAGTCCAGTATGTTATAGTACAATTTAAGGTCCAGTATGTTATAGTACAATTCAAGGTCAAGTATGTTATAGTACAATTCAAGGTCAAGTATGTTATAGTACAATTCAAGGTCAAGTATGTTATAGTACAATTCAAGGTCAAGTATGTTATAGTACAATTCAAGGTCCAGTATGTTATAGTACAATTCAAGGTCAAGTATGTTATAGCACAATTCAAGGTCCTGTATGTTATAGTACAATTCAAGGTCCAGTATGTTATAGTACAATTCAAGGTCCAGTATGTTATAGTACAATTCAAGGTCAAGTATGTTATAGTACAATTCAAGGTCAAGTATGTTATAGCACAATTCAAATAAATAATTTCAAGACATCCTGAATTCAGTAATAATCTCTTTATAATCATACATGTTTTTTTTTTCATCATTTACAGGTACCACCCATAGCCAACTAAAATGAGGCTTACAAAAGGCCATTGCTGACTGCATCATGGTGCCTTTTTCATTCCCTAAAAGGCATGTATACTAATAACTATACCAGATTTGGGATTGAAAATTGCTTCATTTATGTTTAGGTTTGGTGCTGCTATTTCTTACATAGATACTAAAAGTGGATAGCTCATCATGACATGGACTTGACAAATTTGTCATTTAGTCTACTGACCTTTGGTGCAAATGGAACAACAGTTACTATTGTCTCAAGTCTGATGCCAAATTGACCATCTTCATAGTAGCCTGGTTCTAGGGGATACAATCATAATAAAAAAATGTAAAATTTGGCAATGTTGAGATCATCTCCCTTTAATACATAACTGCCAACACAAATGGCTATATTTAAATAGATAACCAGCTAGCTAGTGTGCTTAAAACTCACCATCAGAATAATACTGGTACGCCTTGAGTGGCTGTTCATATTTAGACTTGCTCATGTAAGATATTCTTCCTGGTCCTATGTCCAAAAGGTATAATAAAAAGAATGTAACTGCATGAACATACAAAATAATTTGTGAAGCTACATCCTGTTACCTCACAGGGTTACATTAGAATGTTTACCATTCATTACTATTATGAATTATGACATTGTTGCATCAGGATACAGTAGCTTGATTTCTAGACAAATTAATTCCTATGCTGAACTGGGAGTTGACCACTTAATGAGGTTGTGACCGAGCATAGCATGAGATTTGTGGGACATGTCCTCCAACAGAATTAATTACGCTTATCAAGAGTTGCAATGACATGGAGGCCAATATAAGGAAAGCGCATGCAAGGATCTCTTCGTATAATTTGGTGCCACACTTTCAAGGAGGACCTCAGGGCAGTGGACACCATGTCGGAAAAGGCTACAGACATTGCCAATGACAGATCTTTGTGGAGACAGCTTGCCCCTAATGTGCCAAAGAGCAAAGGGGATCTAAGTCTAAGTAAGTAAGTAAGTATATATAGATTCAGTTGTTTGTTAATGATAATGCCATTAAAAGTATTCCCAATTAAAAGAAATTAATTATAGTTTGCTATAAACTCAGCCAGCCATATTGATTTCCTCAAAAGTTATTCCCTAATATTTTTTTTATTAAAGTAAATAAAAAAAAAAGTAATATCTTTTCCGACCTCTCAAGCTATAGGGCAGATGATGTAAAGGTCATTTATTACTTTGGCCAATTGTTGAAGAGGATGTCATGTATTCAGCATAATGAGTGACCGCTTTTACTTTTCCAAACTAATGTCAGATACCATTGAGTTGGGTGGACTCAAGGGCATCCTAAAAATCCTATTCTTCACTGAGATTTGACCCAGAGTAACCTACTCCCCTTGTTCAGAAGCCAAGTGCTTTACCACTTACCCACTAGGTCACTGTATATATGAGGTTGTGATAAGAATGTATTTGATAAAATTGTTATTACTTTATTCGTTTTTACAAAGCTTATATCAACTTGGTCCATCTGTCTGTTTGGTAAAAAATTTGTACACGTTATTTCTCCCACACCCAATCACATATTTATTATTGTTAGTCTAGATCAGTTACAAATTTAATTACATGACTGATTCAAACTAATTGATTCACTTAATATAGTTTTTTTTTTATTTTGCTTGTTTGTTTTGTACAGCTCTTTGGGGTTAACTCCACATACAAACTTTAACTCTTTGCTATCATTCCCTCTATTAACTAAAAGTGTTTACTAGTATATTTCAGTTTAATACTCAGCAATAAATTCAGGTCAGTAAGGTCCAATCACTGCACTTACCTTCATGCACACTAAGATAAGCTCCAATCCCATGACCTGTACCATGCTTGTATTCTAGACCAACATCCCAGAGCTGATGACGAGCAATCACATCAATCTCTCGGCCTGTACAAAAAGAAAAATAAATACATTTATAATTATTTACCACACTGTGCACTAACTGCATTAATTGGTAGAATCCCCTGATTTTACTTCATGAAATCTATTTTGACCTCAGTTATTCATGTTTCAGATGTTCCTTAAGAATTATTACTTCCTAGCCAAACCTTCCGCAAGTTAAAACCCAGCCTCATTGAGACCACAGTCCAGAGCACATACCACACAACATGAAAACTAGCAAGAGATAAAATAAATTGTTACACAGCTTTACACTTTGCTCCATGGTAAACCAGTAGTTTTTGAAAAATATCTCAATCATTTTTTTTATAAATTGCTTTTGAATAGAACAATTCTCAAGCTTATAGCGTGCTAACTGCACTTTGATCGAATCTCTTTTGTGTATCAAAGGGGAAGAGGTTTCTGTTCTGCCTTAAGTTATTCAGCAAACACAACTCAGCTCGAGTCAGAAGTCAAACTTGAGCCCCCTTGAGAGATAGCCAAGTGCTTTTTTGCCAGTTAGCCCTACATCCCACAATTCGACACAAAATATTGATTGATACTGGTTGTTACAGCTCTCTAATACAATGATTGTAAATTAGAACCTCACCACTTATCTAGGCATTCCTTGGGTTCAGCTGTACATATGAAACAACTCAATAACTCAGCCATAAAGACAAACACAAACTTTATTGTCTCTTTGATCATCTTACACACTTACAATTGTTATTGCTTCAAAACTTCTGAGACATTCCCACTTGATTACACACACATTAATCTGTGACACTGGTGTTGAAAATAAAATTTAATTTAAAAGAAAAACCTTACCCAGTAAACCACTTGGCCATTTGGTCAGAGCTAGATTGATAGCTGACATCAGAACACGAGTATAACACTCCTGGAATATTACATGAAATATGATGTTTGCATTTTTCAAGTTGACTTGAATTTTAAGCTAGCTTGCAATGATAATACAATAATAATATTAAATACTGTTTAGAACCTTTTCATAGTCTGTAGGGTTCCCATAATGCATTGTTCTTGTTACATCTGTTGTCCCATCCCTAAAGTTCAAGAAATTTTTGAATCAAATATTTGAGAATAGTTGTAATAGTGTTACAGACTTTCATAATTGAAACTATTTATTAAAAATGTCTCTAAATAAAAATAATCTGCATTACTTAAGAAAAAAAATAAATTTCTAGACAAAGCATAATATAAAGCTAGTCCTGATGAGATATTTTATCAACTACATAAGGAAAAAAAAATAGAAAAAGTTTTAAATGATTGCAATTGAAATAAACAAGGGATGCAGAGTCTGTGCTTTAAAATAAAATGTGTGACTGAGTGGCGTAAATCACTTTGTTACCTGTCAAAGGGGCTTGAATTTGAATCCTGAATCAAGCTGAATTGTGTTTGTTTGCTGAGTACCTAAAGGCAGTGCCAAATAGTTCTTCTATATAACCCTGCCCCAACAGTCCACAAAAAAGATTTGGACCATAGTGCACTTAGTATGCTTTAGAATAAACGATGCTCTTTACCAAAGTAAAAAAAAAACAAAACATTTCAGCAACGACCATGGTAAAGACTTTCCAGATTTGACACTTGTATTGCCAAAACGTCTGTACCATCAAAGCTCACAAATATTCGTGTCAACTCTCTAGCGGTATAAGTTATCCCAGCCTCAGCATTTTGGTGTCTCAGTGGAAAAGTTCAGGCACAGTGGCTGAGTGGTAAAGTGCTTGGCTTCTGAATCAAGGGTTCTGGGTTCAAATCCTGATGAAGACTGGGAATTTGAATTTTGGGATATTAGGGCGCCTCTGAGTCCACCCAGCTTTAATGGATACCTGACATTAGTTGGGGAAAAGTAAAGGCAGTTGGATGTTGTGCTGGTCACATGACACCCTTGTTAACCATGGGCCACAGAAACAGATGACCGTTACATCATCTGCCCTATAGATGGCAAGGTCTGGAAGGGGAACTGTACATTTTTTTAAAGTGGAAAAGTCCAAAAAGCGAAACGTATGCCAAATCAAAATGAAGCCTGATAAATACAAAAAAATCCAGTCTTTTGTTTCTTATGAAGAAAAATGTTTTCCATTATTGAATGTATTATGGTGAAAGCTCCAGAGCTTCACTAACACAGCATCAGCAGTAAAAAATTGTGGTGTTGATAGCTTTTTGAACCTAGAATAAACTCACAAATATTGCCCGCCAGAGTCCAACAGGAACAAACTCTTCCCTGAAATCACTTTATCTGTAGTGTTAGACGGACGGTAATGTATGATGGCCCCATTGCTACCAAAGCCAGCTATAGTCTCAAAACTAAGTCCTCGATTGTATTGAAGTGACCTTAAAAAAACAACAAAAGTCTTTATTGGAACAGTAGCAAAAATAACAATATAAAGCAAGTAACATGAACATTTAATGAACAAATGAACTTCATAAAAACATACAATCTGCGTTGCTTCAGGTTTTCTGAGGCTGTGACTTCAGTCCAGTATTTGCCAGAAGTTATCTGAGGAAAAAAAAAATTCTCATTACAGTATAGTCTAGATGCAGTAGTCCTAACACCAGACCTAGCACAGTGAACTTTGACTCATGAACTTTGACTCGTGAACTTTCAGAGCTCAAAAAGATCTAAGTAAAGTGCACAATGAATTAATTTGTATAGTCAACAGCCATTTTCTGGAAATAAATTCCAGTCATGCCTTCTTAAAGTCTCCAACATATCAAGCTAAACAACATTAAAGTGGTTGTAAGACAAACCCGTAAACATTAGTGAGACATTTGTGGAATTTGACTGCAAACCACAAACTAGTTTAAGCATATTGCAATTAGTTCATTAGCTTCTATAAAGAGTCTAACAGTATTTAAAGGAGGCACAGTGGCTGAGTGATAAAGCACTTTGCATCGAAACCTGGGTTTCAATCTTGGTGAAGACTGGGATTTTTAATTTTGGGATCTTTTAGGTGCCTCTGAGTCCACCCAGCTCTAAATGTTACCTGACATTAGTAGGGGAAAATTAAAGGTGGTTGGTCGTTGTGCTGGTCACAAGATAACCCTGTAAATTGTGGGCCCCATAAACAGATGACCTTTACATCATCTTCCCTATAGATCACAAGGTCTGAAAAGGGAACTGTATTTTACTTTACAGTATTAAAAACCTAAAGATTAAAAAATGTTATCGATAGCAATAGGAAATGGTAAAACTTAAACATTTTTTTCATTTCATCTATTTATGCAGACTCTTGTATGGTTGCAAGATTAAAGTATAACTCATGAGAAGATAATATAACAAAGCTTTAAAATTAATGTTATGTTTACTTATTAGAATGTATGTGTTCTAACAACAAATCTGCCCCATCTGATTTCCAGCACTTTTACACTAGTGCAGCTCATTTTTTTCTGCCTCGATCAACAACAGATAAGTTTCCTAAAAGCCTATTCTGTTTGTCATTTTTTAATTTGTTTGTAGCTGACGAAGACTTAAAGGCCCAAAAGTCCTTTGTTTTTACCTGGTCTGGCAGGGTATCTTATACATATATGTTTATTGTATTTTCATTTCAAATATAGTGTAACTTACTTCTTTTTCCATGAAGGCAAGAAATCTGACAAGTTCTGCAGAATCTCTGTTCTGATTGAGAAGAGAAGAAAAAAATATTTATTTTTATGTTACAGAGAACTTATGAAATTATTGGATCAGAATAGACAAAAAACAAAAGAGTCTGAACAACATGAGCACTATAGTCAACTTGAAATAAATATTTATTGTTATTCCAACTAAAACCATAGACTAAGTTTCAAGTCTCTATCAAAGAATTAATTTCTCATTAACACTGTAGCAGAAAATAAAAGATAAAGAGGTCTGCACTAAAGACATACCAAGTCCTTAACATGTGTCCTAAATAGTAACACATTACAGAAAAATAAATAGTATACTATTGATATGTGGGCAAGGTGGGCCACAGGTAATGATTGTTTTTTATTTTAGGCACATCGGCACAATTTAGGCCATGTCATGCCTGCAGTCCCTTAAGGACTACTCTCTCTCTACACAAAAGGGCCAAATTCTATACAGTCAAATCATTAAAATCAAGGTCTATTCACAGTTAAAATAGTAAAGGTAGTAAAAATTTAATTATTTGGTAAAAATCTAATGTAAATAGTACGTGTTCACAAATTCATAAATCAGATCTTCGTAGACAACCCCACTTCCCGGATAAAGCCCAGTACTTTCCCAGGGTCGACATTATCAAATAGTGTTTTTAAGTTAGTGGCTCTAAAATATTTCTCCCTGACATCCTGGTATCTGGGGCAATCAACGAGGATATGTTCCACGGTGAGGCGAGAGTCACAGTACTCACAAAGTGGGGGCTCCTCTCTCTTCAGCACAAAAGAGTGCGTGATGTAGGTGTGGCCAATCCTAAGTCTGGGCATGGTCGCACTACCACGCCTTGTTAGACCCCTAGATGTGGGCCGCCACCTGACATCCGCCACAATCTGCCTGAGTTTATTGTGAGTCTCAGCCTCCCATCAGTTCTGCCACTCTCGATAGGCGGCAGAGGCAATACTTTGTCTCAGGTCCGAGCAGGGGTTCCTGACAGCATGATTTAGGGCTCTCTTTGCTTCTCTGTCTGTGGCTTCATTTCCCTCAATGCCCACATGGGAGGGGACCCAGATGAAGGTGACATCCCTACGGTCGGCTGTTATTTGGTCCAACAGCTTCAGGCTCTTATGTGGGCCACAGGTAAAGTGATTGGCATCTAAACCAAGAAAGCACAAGTTCTAATCCCTATAAGAACAAGGATTTTAAACTTCATGATTCTTATGAGGTCCCTGAGTCAACCCAGCTCTAAAGGGTACCTGAGATAGTTGGGGAAAGTAAAGGCTGTAGTCATAGTGCTGGCCATGTAACTCCTTCATTTATCATCACCATAAAGCAAATAAGCTTAACATTATCTGCCTCATGGATCGCAGGTCTGAAAGATAAGTACTGTATATTTAATGGTGGGAAGCGTGGTTGAGAGGCCAAGGCAAGAGGCCAAGTGTGCTTGAACTTGCCTTGTCTTGGCTACCTAGAAGGGGGCTTGAGGTTCGACACCCGACTCAGGCAGAGTTGTGTTTACTGAGCGCCTAAAGGCAGTATGGAAAACCAACTCCTAGATACCCCCTTCCCCCCACTGGTCCACAAATGAGATAGGACCAAAAGCGCTCTGAGCATGCTATAAGCATGAAAGTAGCGCTATATAAAAGCTATAATAATAATGATACAGTTATTTTCCCTTACAACACTACATCTTCCCTAATATTTATACTGAGATTGACAATGCGGTCCAAGACAGTAATAATGAATCGTAATGTAAAATCTTACATGTGAATTCTTCATTCCATTTCTCTCTATCGGATTTTTGATGGACTTAGCAATAGCAATGGGGGATGACTCGACTGTGTGATTGCTCTGTTAAAAAAGAAATGAATTTAAAAAAAAAAAAAAAAAAAAAACAAAAAACAAGCATTTAATATGGTATGAAGTGAAAAGGCGCATACTTGCTGTAGTAAAAATAATGGAAAAAAATGCTACTGACTAGCAGTGTCATGGGAAAAACATATAGTCAACTAGAGCACATGAATTTAGACTAAAAGAACTCTCTAGGTAGAACTTGATTTGAACTTGTTGAATATTGGTGTCATTGCACATTTTTGGAAATATGATTCATTTCAAGTCAACCCAGGTCTTCTAAATTAAACATAAAGCATTCAAACTAATAAAGGGAAGGAAAAAAGTTGATTTTTCATTTTTATCATACGTTAATCTCATGGCTTGTTAATTCTTTCTTTCCTAATTGATGATGCCTACGTTAATTTGACCCCATTAAACTAAATTGATTTTTGAATTTATAAACTTTAATATGTATTGTATAAAAAGAGCATGCATTTCTCTATAATTTTAAGACTAAGACTAAGTCTGCTTTATTGATCCTTACAGAAATTTGTTGTGATTACCAAATATAACATTTTCTGATAACAAACAAAAAAAAGTTATTGAAGGTCAATCATAACAGGATAGTGAAATACAAATGAGCAAAAATGAATAATTCTATCGGAACGAGGAAAATAATTACAGAGAGAAAGAGTTAATTTGTTTGGCTTAACAATCTAATTCATTCATATTCGGATTAGTGAAAATAATTCTTATTGGATTTATGAATTAACATGTTCTAAATTTTTGTTATTGGATTACTGGATTATAATGAAGACTGTTCTAAATATTTTAGACCTAGAAAAGTTAAGCCCTTTCTTTTTTTTTGTAAATACAATTATAGTGCATCTCCCATGGTTAAAGAATTAAGAAGACAACACAGTAAATTATTGCCCATTTTTTAAATGCATAAATTCTACACTGTTTAGAAAATATTTATTTAAAAAAAAAAAGCAAATACCAAGATAATAGAAGACCAACCTGTACAGAGAGTAAGATGCCTGCATTGGTCTGCGGTGTCACCCATACCTTTGTTTTATTTGATAACTCTTGTAAATCTTCTTCCACCTTAGTTTGGTTGTAGTCCAGTATCTAAGGTATATATATATACAGTACATATATATATACAGTACAAAACAATACCTAAACGCTAAATATAATATTTGATAAATTTTCAGCTACTGATACTAATTTAATACAATTTATTAAAGCCTGACTGGCCGCATGGTATGCGAACTGGATTATTGGTACCAGGTTTGAACCCACATCCATTGCCATCTAATCCCATCCTGCAGAAGGTTTAGGCTAGGAGGTAATGATCTTCAACTCTGAAGGAACGTTTAAAACTTGTAAAGCAAACAAAAAAAACAACAACATTTCCTCAAACTTTTTTTTAGTAAATTCCTGAATCAATCAAACTTATTCTCCATTAAAACAAGCCTGCAAAGGTAGTTATTAGTAATAATAGCAAAGTATTTATTAGCACTTTCACATCAGTGTACTAAAGAAAGTTCAGACAGTAATTGAGTCTTTTGGTGAAAAATGTGAAAATTTGGCTAATTAACACAAGACAATTTGGCAAGAAGGAGGCAGTAAAGTGCTTGGCTTCAGAACCGAGGTCCCAGGGTCAAATCCTGGCGAAGACTTGATTTTTAATTTTGGGATCTGAGTCCATCCAACTCTAATGGGTACCTGACATTAGATGGGGAAAAGTAAAGGCTGTTGGATGTTGTGGATGACACCCTTGTTAATTATGGGCCACAGAAACAGATGACCTTTACATCATCTGCCCTATAGATGGCAAGGTCTGAAAAGGGAACTAATTTGACAAGAACAAAATTTGGCAAGAACTTAAGATGAAACACAAATGAAGAGATTAGAAACAGGATAAGTACAGTGATTAGACCTCCATGATGACCTGCTAACTACTGTAAAAAAATCCCCCACAAACTAAAATTCTAAGGCCATACACATAATCCTCAGTGCTCTCAAAAACCTTCCTTCAGGGAACAGTACCAGGAAAAAAGAGAAAGCAATAGGAAGACAAAATAAAAGAATAGAAGGGCCTGTCATTGAAAGAGATTCTGTCCAAGGCAAAAGACAGAGAGGAATGGAGAAGGAAGATAAACAGATCTTGTGTGGTGCCCCAATGGTCCAACAAACTAAGGGATAGATAGATGAAGGTAAAGGAAAGATGCTCAGCCTTGTTTACAGCAAAGGAAATATGGCTAAAAATAGCTCAGGCACTTCCTGTGACGTCAACATACTTTGATAGTATGATCAGTGAAAGATTATGTTCAGAAAAAAGAAAAAATCATATCACATTTGTCTTAATAAATTGATTAAATTTGAACTTAATTTAGATATATTTGCCAACTTGTTGCATTTGTTTCATTAAAATGTTTAAATTTCAATTTGTGGATTATTCATTATCTCATTATACTTTTGTTTTACATGTATAAGAAATGTACTCTTTTCAGCATAACACCACATCGTTCAAATGATATTTACAAAATTCAAGCCAGAATCAACTTAAAGGCTATATCAATGTTTTTCCTAACAAATTGAATAATTTGGTTCAAAGAAGATAACTAAATAACCATTCTATTGTTATTTCTATAGGGTTGATAATATGAAGTTCTGGGGAAAATGCTTAAGGGAGGTATGAATTAGTATTTCAATAAAAAACTGTCACCACAATGTAGGGACTATCCATAAACTTAGACTTTGTTTACCTGCACACAAAGATCTGAGGTTGTACCATTACACTGTCCTGACATACTTGTTCCCAAGTGTTGGTACAATTTAGTCTGACTCTCTTTGTCCACGGGATTGGCTGCTAGCCGCCTTTCTTTGTCCAGTATATACAGCCTGTATTAGTTATTTGAGAAGAAAATCATGGTCATTTGTTTTTGTTTTTTTACTGAAAAATACTTCTTATATGTAAATTATTTTCATATGTAAATTATTAATCAAGCTAAAAGTCTTTAGTGTTCATTAAGTAAAATTAGAAATGTTTGTCATCCAATATGAAATAACTACGGCATTCAACTCTGTATTCTAACAATTAATTTCTGTTGATTACGAGCAAATTAATCACAGTTAATGCCAAACCTAGAGCAGAATTTCCTCTTATTATGTTTCTACTTCTATACTGTGTTTCCAGTTTTGCTTGGTGAATGTCATGGAGTGCTATTCCTTCTAATACAGATTGGGTGGGTGACATGATGACTGGCAGACCACAGCTATTATAAGCTGTATCTAGATAAAGGATAAATAGGCACATTCCTAGTTCCATACGCTAGGACAAATTTGTACAAATGCTCCTTCTTCCCTAGTGCTATTAGAGCATGGAATGGGCTGCCTGAATCAGCATTTGTACAAATTTATCCTAGCATATGGAACAAAGCATGTGCCTTTATCCTTTTTCTAGATACAGCTTATAATAGCTGTGGTCTGCCAGTCATCATGTCACCCACCCAGTCCTCATTAGAAGGAATAGTATCTTTGTGTCTTTCTGAGTATTTTATTTGGTTTTGTTTGTGTATTTGTCTATTACAACATGGTTTGACATGAATATGAGTTGGCCACAATATTGAAAGATGAAAAATGTGTATACGAGTAATAGATAAGATATATACATGAAGAACATTCAGGTGAAATTCATAAGAAATTAAACAACATTTATTCATGAAGCCAATTTGCTTTCAATTATTTAAATAATAAATAAAAATTATTTTACAACCATTCAGATATTGGCAATTTTTTGTACTGAATACCATTAGATATGAAAGTGTTAATGACAGATTTAATTCAACCTTATGCACAATAAATCTATCCATACCTGATTTTGGATGACTCCACAATGGAGTAAGCCAAAAAGAAAGGGTTGTAGTCTATGTCAGACCCTCTCAGATTAAACAACCCTGAAACAAATAAAAATGTTTTTTATTCAAATAACATTAA
This sequence comes from Biomphalaria glabrata, assembly GCF_947242115.1. Lineage (NCBI taxonomy): Eukaryota > Metazoa > Mollusca > Gastropoda > Planorbidae > Biomphalaria > Biomphalaria glabrata. Next base: position 49,723,131 of record NC_074716.1, on the reverse strand, counting down.
AACTTGATTATTATAACAAGCTTTTAATTTCATTAAATGGTGATAAGGAAAGAAACTTCATATAGCTACACTTTGAAAAATGGATAAAATGAATAAGGCAAGTAGACTATAATTGCAACTTTGAATTTCAATATCATTTGATTTAATTTACATGGTAATATATTATTCTGCCAAGTGTCACAATCCTGTAAGACCCAGAGAAGTCTCTATTATTTTAGTATATTTAGAAGATGATCAGTTGTAATGAGCACTTTCTTGATTTTTTTTGAAATAAATTATTATGATATTTAAATAGCACAGCAGGAACATTTATTTTAATTCTAATAGGAAGCCAAAGTAACTTCTTTGAAAGAGATGAGGCTGCACACACTTCTAATAACTAAACAAAGATGTTGCAATAATTAAGATGAATCTCAACATTTCTTGTGCATATATATTTTAAATGCTTAATATCAGTTCAAGTTTAGGCAAATAGACTTACAGGCAATCTCATCCAGGGCTGTGACCACAAAAGCCCCTGCACCACGAGATGTCAGGTTTGACCTCAAGGTTGTTACTTTGTCATGCCATCTGACTCCTGGAATGTCAATATTTCATTTTAAGTTCATCTCTAAGTTTAAAGAAATGAGGGACATGGTGGTGCTTGGCTGCCAAACCGAGGTGTATCAGGGTAGAATACTAGATTTTGAACTTCAGGATTTTTAGGGCAACCCTGAATCCACCCAACTCTTACGGATACCTGACATTAATTGGGAAAAGTAAATACTGTTGATCATTGTACTGGCCACCCTTGTTAACGGTCAGCTATAGAAACAGATGACTTGCAACATTAAAACTATTTAATTATTATTTAAATATTGTGGCTATAGTATTTGACAAACAGATGGGATAATAATAAGGTTATTCAATAGTATTCATTCACCAAAATTTATTTTAAAGATTGTATTATTTTATACTTAATAATTCCTTGGCACAGTCTGCAAAAGAGCTCACAGCTCAGCATCAAAAAGCTGACTAGAAGAAGAAGAATACTTAATAAATTACAAATTACAGATTGCCCTATGGTTATCTGGGTCAAATTTGAATGGTGCTTGAATTGTCTACCTTCCTTATTGAAGATGTAAGAGTCCACTTTGTACCAAAACCTACCTAAGACTAACTAACAAGTGGCATTACAGATTTTTTATTCCAAAAGCTAGGACAAATTCATACAAGTGCTGCTTCTTGACTAGCATTACCTGCTCACAGTTTGGAATGAGTTGCCGGAATCGGCCAGGAAAACCAATGGTGACTTAAAAGAGTTTAGGCCCGAACAAGACTCTGGCCTCAAAACACCCAATAGAAAGAAAACTACACGGAGAACTCCCTGATTTGGAAACCACTGCGCAGTTCATCTCATGTATTGGTCTAGTCATCTGAACACTCCAACATAATAATGAGAACTAGAAAGAAGAACGAGAAGATGAGAAAAGCAAAAAGAATAGTGAGAAAAATGAACACCCATATTTTAGTGTACACATCAACATCATAGCATTAGCTGAGTGGTTAAGCGCTTGGCTTCCAAACCTGGGGTCCTGGGTTCTAATCTTGATGAAGACTGGGACTTTTTAATTCGGGATTTTTAGGGCACCTCTAAGTCCACCCAACTCTAATGGGTACCTGACTTTAGTTGGGGAAAAAAAGGGGGTTGGTTATATTGCTGGCCACATGACACCCTTCTCATTAACCGCTGGTCAAAGAAACAGACTAAGGCTTAAGATCTCTTGCGCCGTTCAGTGCATTGGGCAGCAAGCTGTCTCCATAATTATCTGTCATTGGCAATGTCTGAAGCCTCCTTCCATCTGGTGTCCACTGTTCTGAGGTCCTCCATGAAGGCGTAGTGCCAAGTTATACGAGGACGTCCCTGTTTGTGCTTTCTTTGTATTGGCCTCCATGTCATCACAACTCTTGGTATGCATAGTTCATTTTGTCGTAGAACATGTCCTGCAAACCTCATGCCACACTCTGTCACAACCTCACTAAGTGTTCGACTCCCAGTTTGGCTTAGGATTTCCTTGTTTGAGACCCGAGCTGTGTAACTGACTCCCAAAATCCATCTAAACCATTTTTGTTGAGCCACATTTAGTCTTTTCTCAATTTTGACAGATGACTTCCATGTCTCACATGCATATGTTGCAGTTTGAATGATGATTGTGTTAATTAAGAAGGTGTATTTTTGCTCGAGTCCAATGGCTTGGCTTTTTCCAAATAGGCTGCAGCCTTTGGAAAATGCTCCCTGCCTTTCCTATTCGGCACGCTACATCATGGTAGGCATCCCCATCATTTGTTATGATTCTGCCAAGGTAAGTAAACTTGTCCAACTCTTCAAGCTTTGACTCGCCAAGTCTGACAGGGGCACCCTTTACCTTATATCCCATTCCAAAATTTTAGTCTTATCCAAGTTTATGTGGAGGCAAATTTTGGGTGCCTCTCTATCTAGGCTCTTCATCATTTCTTTTATGCATTTATTTGTAGCCCCGAGTAGTGCAACGTCATCAGCAAAGTCCAAGTCCGTCATTCGGTTTTGTTCACGCCATGGAATACCAAAGGCAGTTTGGTTCATTGCACTCCTCATTATATAGTCAATGGCTAGGAGGAAAAGGAAGGGAGATAAGATGCACCTCTGTCTCACACCTGTCTCGATGCTAAAAATCTTGGTTGTTCCTTCTTTTGTTTTAATGCAGCAACAAGACTGACTGTAAAGGTGTCGTAGAATCTGGAAGAATTTTTCTGGGATGCCGTATTCTCCAACTATTTTCCATAGTGATTCCCAGTGGACACTATCTAACGCCTTCTTAAAGTCTATGAAACTGATTGTTAGCCATTGTTGGTACTCGAGACTTTGTTCTCTGATATTTCGTAGAAAAAGATCTGCTCTGCACATGATCTGCCTCTTCGGAAGCCTGCTTATTTTTCTCTGAGCCTCTCATCTACAGATTGTTGAAGCCGTCTCAACAAAACAGTGCTGAAAACTTTACCCGGGACAGAGAGGAGAGTAATGCCCCTCTAGTTGTTGCAGTCTGCCAAATTGCCCCTTTTTGGAGAAAAGAAACAGATTATCTTAAAATCATCTGCCCTATAGACCCCACGGTCTGAAAGGAGAACTATCTATAATATCAATATAATATGATATGAAAAAGAATTATATGTGGAAGGTTATAATCAAATTAACAATCATAGCAACCTGCAAATTTAAGATCCAGAACATTGATTGGATTTGTTGGTCTTGGTGGTCTTCCCTCTCTCCAAATCATATCCACTGGGTTCTGGTCCATCAAAGTCAGGACTGCCTTTTTTGGTAACGTTGCCAGAGTTTTTTTCAAACTTTGAAACTCATCTGTGTACCAATGATAATATATTGATAAAATGGGTTAATAGGTGTACTTTTTTAAAAAAATAGTGACAAACTCATTTTTTGTATCTTATCGAATACAGATATTACTTAAAAAAAGAAGATGATTACATTCTTCGCATTTCTTTCACCTGTCATACTTTTCACTTTGTCAGTTGAAATAGAGACACGTTTTCTTTCAAAAGGAATTAAGTGTTAATATGTGTGTTTGTCCTTTGAGTGGCAAAAATCTCATAAGTTCCTCTTTGGTGCCTTTAGGGGAGATAATTATTAATGCAAGAATTAGATACACTTCCCTGTCACCATTGCCCAGGTCATCCCACCGACCAAGTAATGGTAAAACAAAAAATACAAAATATTTAGTATGTACCTTTGCTGTTTTGTTCAATTAATACCCACCACAATACAGCAATTCAATGGAGATAATAATAAAATGTTTGAGTGCGGACTATCTGTGCTATTGTGGCTTTCTAAAAATGTGCCTCTCTTAAGTAGGATTAAGTTTCAAGAACGTACTCCTCTTTTACAAAAGCATGCTAGTAAACATTTCGTCCAAGAGCTGCAGCCAAAGTATCAAAGAGCAGCATGTGGCTCGAGAGTCTCAGTTTGCCACCAGTGATCTAGGAGTCTTACAGTAGCCTGTCTTAACAAAGTTTATCAATTATTATGATAAGATTTTTTTTTAGAAGTCTACAAGCCAATAGTAATTCTCTTCTCCTTGGTTAATTTCTCTTTTATATAATTTTTACCTTCTGTGATGAGTGTTTTGTCAACACCTACATAATCTCCTTCACCCTGCATTTCAGAGTTAAGCCACTCTGCCACTGTAGGCGTCCCAGGAATCCCTAAATTAGTTCAAATGAACAAAGGCTTTAAAACTTAACTATGCAGATTCTTAAGAAGTACAGTACACACCCCACACATGTCTTTCCCTATATCTCTTAGTGATGATCCAAGAAAAGTTAAACATGTTAGCTTAAATATGAATACACTTATAAGCTTAATATTACACTAAAGAACTTAACTGAACTGAATAAGCAATGCTAACACAAGACACTGGATACATAATACATCAGACTCTTTAATAACACACTCTCACATAGCACAAGTTACACACAACAATACAATGGGGAATAACTCTACATACAAACAATAAAACACATACACCTAGACACAATGCCCACAGAACAAACTAAGAAAAAAAAAAAGCTCCATATTAAATATACCTAAAATATATTAATGTCTTATTTTAATGATTACTTGTAAACCAGTGCTTCACAATCTCATTTTGGTTCATTTCTAGTAATTATTTCCCCTTTTTTTGTGTCCATATTTTGAAAGTTTAAGAAATGAACTGAATTGAACAATCATGTGCAAGACATTTTTCAGTTTACACAAATCTTCAAATCACCTGATTTCATAAGACTCCAGTTACAATCTAGTGTTTCATCAGCTTCCAGGAAATATCTTCCATCAGTCCAAAGGGCAGCTTTGGTCATCGTTATAACTGCTGTACCTGATAATAAATTAAAAAAAAAACATTATTTATAATGGAATTCCTTAAAAGCTATAACTTATTTTTAACATTAGTGCCCATACGATTGACATATCTTGACATATCGTAGGTAATAAAATTTCATGCAGAAGATATTGAAAAAAAAATGGTGGTAATCTTTACATCAAGAATGAATTTTATCTATTAATTTTGCAATTCCCACAGTTCCAGTCTGTCGGTGCATAGGTTATGGCATTCTAGCACCAATGTGTATTAAGTGCACAATTTTTGAACGCACTTTCTTTTTGTTGCCTTGCTTGTAAGCTGATGGAGTGTTTTTGTTATTATGTTGGTGAAACGTTTTCTTTGAGATCCTTCTGTGTTCCCCTGTTTAGGGTGAGTATCTAAGGCATGACTGCATTTCGCAGTTGTTTTCGATGCCATAGTATACTAGACTGGTTCTTTTAGTTTGTCTTTATTTATGTCTCTACAGGGAGTTAGTATGGGATTGGAGTTCTACACTAAATACTAGATTCAGCAGTGTGTTTTGGTGTGATTGCGAGCATTTATGTGTCACGTTGTCGGACAGCAAGGTGTAGAATTACTGTTTAATTAATATATCCACAATATTAGAATGTTTCAAATGCAATGTCATTACTCCATCAGTTGTCATCATAACTTATATTCATATCATTAAACAATTACATTGTCAACAGTGAATCACTTATTTATTTGTAAGCACGAAGGTGCCTGTTGAATGTCAGGGGTCCGGGTAAACGAGCTAAGGCCTTAACACAACCCTGACACAGTCAATATGTGCTTATATTTAATATGTGCAAAGAAACAAAAAGGAGAAATGTGTATTAATTATAAACAATAGACAGTCTGTCTTTGTTTAGTTTCTTTTTCAATACTTTTTTACACCCCCCCCCCCACTCCTCCATCGGTAAGACTACATTTATAACAATTCATGGTTACGCCATTTATATGATAATGTCATAGTGATAGGCTATAGTCTACATAAAGATGATCTAAATTATAGTCACTAGTCTAGATCTGCTAAAGATTCGATTTGTTAAAAATGTGGAAGATTCAACGTGATTATTTATGTCTATGTCTATGCATTAAGAGGTGCCCAAGACAATTCTCAATGTTTTTTAGTGGTTTTTATCCAATATTTATTAGTCCGTATTCCTACACCGACCTATAAAATAATCTCAACATCACATATTGAAGCCTTTAAAAAAAAATCATACGTCTATTTAACCAAACCACCATCTGTCTTTTCGGTCTCTCTTGATCTAGATTCACTAGGCATACAACTAAAATTCCCCAAACATTAAAATCATTTAATCATCATGCTTTGTTTCAAATAAAAAAAATAATAATCGTACATTTCAACCTTAAGTTAAGAGTAGATTCATAAATAGATAAGCTGCTTTTGCATTTTCTTGGCTTATCAGTATAGTTAAAAGGCGAAAAAACAAACAACAAACCCCGAAAATTACATCATCTTTGCACTGTGTTATGTAGGTTACTGTTAACAAGCTTTAGCATCATAGTTGGCCTACCCAGTGGCGTAGCAAGGTACCCGTGGAGCCGGGTTCAAGAATATCTTGGTGGGGCCCCCCTCCCCCACAACGAATGTAGTGTGTGACAAGGCAATGAGTAATTCGATGTTTTGGTACATTTACCATTTCTAAAACACTGAACCATAATCTTCAAATACAAAAACAAAATTTAATCAAATACTCTGAAAGACACAAAGACAAAGGCACATTCCTCGTCCCATATGCTAGGACAAATTTGTACAAATACTCCTTCTTCCCTAGTGCTATTAGAGCATGGAATGGGTTGTCCTGAGCTAGCCAGGAAAACCAGTGACTTGGCAGAATTTAAGTCATTGGTTAATATGCATGACTAAATGCATGACGCGTAGGACGTAATCATCTTCTTTTTTGAAGTAACGTCTGTATTATATAAGATAAGATAAGAAGACATTTCAATGCAATAGGATTATATTTGTTTAAGTAATAATGTCATTACATTTGATTCAGTTAGATCTCCAACAAGTCAAAGTGTCTTAAAAGTCAATTTCCTAAAAGAATTAAATGACTTAACGGTGTTTCAAATGAGTTAAAGAATGTTACACGAGTTCTATTTCCCATTATACACATTAACATTCCGAAAACACTTCTAGGTGTAAAACTTAAAAACATTTATTTCTTAAAATTTTTCTGGCCTTCCAAGTAGCAAAGTCAGAAACCAGTGCATCTATTTCAAACTTTTTTTTGGCTGTTTCTCGCTCTACGGAAATAATACAAAGTAAAGCCAACCTGCTCTGTGTCATATAAGTTTTTATCAATCGAAATTTCCTAAATGCTCTACATAGGCCTACTGAAGAAACTGATACAGACAAAATAAGAAATAAGATATATGCTGTGACAATGTTTAGTAAACTTAATGATAAAAATCTCGTCGTCAATTAAAAAAAAAACTACAGCTAAATCTCAGGTCTCTGTGTATGATAAAAACAAAATAAACTGCCAAATCTCTTTGTGAACAAAGACTTGACAAGTCGTTATGAAGGACTTCTTTAAAGGATTGCTTCTCTGGAACAATATTCTATGACAATATCATCTGGGTCAAATGCGACTAGAAATGAAACTTAAAATGAAACTGAACATTAATGACTAATAGCTTTTTCTTTGGGTATTCCGTCATCGGAGATCACAAAACAGTATTAAAAAAAAATGCTAATTTGTTTTCCTGTTAAATTTCAATATTCACAGCAATTTTAAATAAAGCCTGGTCTGAGGATTTTATATAATTATAATGGTTCTAACTTTCTTTAAGAAATATAACAAATACTATAAGAAAGACACTATTCCATGATCAACTTAGTCATCTCTTTATCTTCTAGATCTTTGTTATAAATTTGTTCCACAGTTCGGTTTCGACATTCATTGCAATAGCATAAAGATATTCAACTTAAACGATACCTATGTATCACACTATGATATTCCTTTTGCTTGCTAAATATTTAATGTTATTATTATTTTATTATTTAGATTTAGATTTCATCTCCTTTTTAAAATTCTGATATAATGATTTACAGAAAACATTTTTTACACAATTCAGAAGACAACAAAATGTGATGAAGACTTCCGAGGACGCAGTCGTCTTGATTGACGGTTTCACTCTATTTAACAGTATTGTAACATAATAGTATTATATGTACATTTGCACACTAGCGCGCCAGTGCAACACCGCTTGTGTTTACGTAATAAATGGAGTTCCAATATGTCTTCCCTCTTAAACACTAGTTTGTTATTTGTGTAATACAAATATTCTACAAGTATATCTACTTCGTAGGATGATACTTTAGAGACAAATTTATCAAACATTGTACGAAAAAATCAAGATTTCAGAATCTGATCCAGATCTTAACTGATCTGTAATCTTTTTTTTTTTTTTTTTTTTTTTTTTAACTGATCTGTAATCATAATTTCCTATCATATCTGCATTTCATACTGAATAGAAAAACTGTTTGAAAATGTTTAACACAGAAAAAAAAAAGAAACAGAATGAGCTTTGAGAAAAATGAATAATTAGCAGCTGTCTCGGCATTTTAATTCTTGAACATCAGGTCTATCCCAATAAACCTTAATTGGTTACTGTCGCTCCCCCCTTTTTAAATCTGTACAACACATTAACATTTTCATAACCAAACTCTCTCCCCCACCCACCTCCAATACTGTAATAGGCTCTACTGTCTATGGTTTATGAACACACAGGGGGAAAAATAAAGGAATGAGACGATTTAACAACAATGGTCACCTCAAAGGCACCATTAGGGATAGCCACCATTACAATAAATGGTAAGCAGTTCCTTATATTAACGCAATCCTGGTGCCCCCTTCCTTACATTAAAACACTCTTGATGGGGGCCCCCGTTCCTTACATTAAAACACTCTTGATGGGGGCCCCCGTTCCTTACATTAAAACACTCTTGATGGGGGCCCCCCTTCCTTACATTAAAACACTCTTGATGGGGGCCCCCTTCCTTACATTAAAACACTCTTGATGGCCCCCCTCCTTACATTAAAACACTCTTGATGGGGGCCCCCCTTCCTTACATTAAAAACACTCTTGATGGGGGCCTCCCTTCCTTACATTAAAACACTCTTGATGGGGGCCCCCCTTCCTTACATTAAAACACTCTTGATAGGGCCCCTCCTTCCTTACATTAAAACACTCTTGATGGGGGCCCCCCTTCCTTACATTAAAACACTCTTGATGGGGGCCCCCCTTCCTTACATTAAAACACTCTTGATAAGGGCCCCCCTTCCTTACATTAAAACACTCTTGATGGGGCCCCCCCTTCCTAACATTAAAACACTCTTGATGGCCCCCCTTCCTTACATTAAAACACTCTTGATGACCCCCCCTTTTCTTACAATAAAACACTCTTGATGGGGCCCCCCTTCCTAACATTAAAACACTCTTGATGGGGCCCCCTTCCTTACATTAAAACACTCTTGATGGCCCCCCCTTTCCTTACAATAAAACACTCTTGATGGGGCCCCCCTTCCTTACATTAAAACACTCTTGATGGGGGCCCCCTTCCTTACATTAAAACACTCTTGATGGGGGCCCCCTTCCTTACATTAAAACACTCTTGATGGGACCCCTTTCCTTACAATAAAATACTCTTGATGGGGCCCCCCTTCCTTACATTAAAACCCTCTTGATGGGGCCCCCCCTTCCTTACATTAAAACCCTCTTGATGGGGCCCCCCCTTCCTTACATTAAAACACTCTTGATGGGCCCCCCCCCTTCCCTACCGGATCTCGTTGAAAACACGGGTTAACGTTTTAAAAAGAATATAAAGCTTCGTGTGACGTTTAGAAAAAAAATTATTTTTAATTTTTAAATTCTATTTTTACCAGTTTTTACAAAAGTGTAATTATTTATTCACTTCGGTGTCATCCCCAAGTTCTCATGTGGGCCCCGACTGGTCCTGAGTCATGGGCCCAAGCGCAATGAACCCCTTTACGCCATTATTGCTACGCGGCAGGCTGTGGGCCCCTAATGGTCGTGGGCCATGGTTCATTGAACCCCTTCGCGCCATGGATGCTACGCCACTGGGCCTACCAATCAAGTATTTAGAATGAATCACTACGCGTTATGGAAATGTATCCAAAAATAAAAATAATTAAAAACAACAAAAACACAAAAACTGGTTCAGACCTAGTAGATCTAACAATTGCTGTACAAAAAACAACAACAACATTAGTGGTGTTGTCTGTGTGTCTGTTTTGAATTTTGTAATCCTCCAAGGCAAAAAAAAAAAGTCCATGTGTAGGCCTATCTCTCGCGCAGAGATCCCATTAGCGAGCAGAGATGTAAACGCCAAAACACTGCCAGCCAAATCAAGATACATTTACTATTTTTTAAATGTCCGCAAGCCCTTGTCCACTACTTTCAAAAAACTTATAGGCCTAATCTCCACCCTCCACATTATTACAAGACTCTGAAACAGACGATCATTAAGGAACAAATGCACCGGAAATAATTTGCTCAGCAGACGTACTGCTTTTCTAACCATGGTCGTACTGTCGGACCACTGTTAGATATCTGGTAGAGTCTAGTTTCCAGCAGCTTCTGTTACTGACACATCTCCAGAGTCAATAAAAGGAAAATAAATCATTCGGACTCTGGTGGGCTGGAACCCACAGGGGAAGAGATCAAACAAACATGGAAGAGATCTCTTGGAACATGAAACCAAAACGACAGGATGGACATGTAGCAACAGCCCACAACAGAGGCTGATGGGGAAGTACTGTTGCGGCCCTATACTCCACTGAGAGTCGGGAGGATTAAGTAAGTCAAGTAAGTGGTGTGGAGATATTTGATACTGTCAAGGGAAATTAATCATTCAGTTTTCACAGATACGGCTAAATATGTAGGGTTTGGTCCCCTTATATATTTTTCACATTAACTCTCCCACACCCGTTCTCGGATCAAGTTGAAAATGTAAACAATTATTTCTTGTACCTAGCAACGATTTTGTTTGCTTATTCAATATGTATTTCAAATCGAATGATTAAAATAGTATAATGATAGGCCCTACATATTCTTTGTATTGCGCAACTGTCATGCTTATATCTATATTATGATCAGGGCGCTATGGTTCAATGTTTATGGAATAGTGGGTGGGGGGAGGGGGTATCCGTGTTGTTGGTTCTTCACTAGTAGCTGTGTCATTGGACCTACGTCTGAACGTACAGAATACTACTAACCACACGATACTAGCTTTACACTAGGAATGCACATTTTCTTTGCTAAACCTTTGTTAAACTTTCGTGCGAGTTAGAGGGTGTTAGCCTTCTATCTTTCTTACCTGCGGAACCATCAAAGCCTGATATGTAGGCTCTTCTTTTGTCATACTGGCCCGGGTATTCGCTCTGTGGAGAGTGACAAACAAAAAAATGCGTTGAACTTGTGTATGCTTTATTTATATATATGCTACAACATGTGTTAACATTGAATATGTTTGTATTTTAATTTCAGAGGCTACACATAACATTTGCTGACAATGTAGATCTATGTCTTGTACTGTCAGAGGCTACACATAACATTTGCTGACAATGTAGATGTATGTATTGTACTGTCAGAGGCTACACATAACATTTGCTGACAATGTAGATCTATGTCTTGTACTGTCAGAGGCTACACATAACATTTGCAGACAATGTAGATCTATGTCTTGTACTGTCAGAGGCTACACATAACATTTACTGACAATGTAGATGTATGTATTGTACTGTCAGAGGCTACACATAACATTTGCTGACAATGTAGATGTATGTATTGTACTGTCAGAGGCTACACATAACATTTGCTGACAATGTAGATCTATGTCTTGTACTGTCAGAGGCTACATATAACATTTGCTGACAATGTAGATGTATGTATTGTACTGTCAGAGGCTACACATAACATTTGCTGACAATGTAGATGTATGTATTGTACTGTCAGAGGCTACACATAACACTTGCTGACAATGTAGATCTATGTATTGTACTGTCAGAGGCTACACATAAGACTTGCTGACAATGTAGATCTATGTATTGTACTGTCAGAGGCTACACATAACACTTGCTGACAATGTAGATCTATGTATTGTACTGTCAGAGGCTACACATAACACTTGCTGACAATGTAGATCTATGTATTGTACTGTCAGAGGCTACACATAACACTTGCTGACGACCAGAATTGCACAAACCACAGCAGCACTAGCAAAACTCAAAAAAATCTGGAAAGACAAAGGCAGCCCTTGGCACTAAAATCAGACTGATGTCAAGGCGACATTCTAGTTTGCTTGCGAATCATGGAGTCTAACTGCAGAATTAGGCAGAAGTATCCACTCGTGACTTGAGATGCTTTCTGAAGGATTCTCTGATTCCCCTACAGAGACCACATCACAAATAAGAAAATCCTAAACGAGATCACAGTGGCGATCGGGCCCCATGGTGACTTTCTGACCATTGTCAAAAAAAAAAACAAAACAAAAAAAAAAAAAACGCAAGCTCAGATATGACAAGATCCACAAGGTTCGTTCGCTAAGACCTTTCTACAGGGAATGGTACCAGTAAAAGAAGGAGAGACAGACAAAAGAAGTGATGTGACAATATCAAAGAATGGAGAGGCCCTTAAATAAAAGAGACTCTCATCTAGGCAAAAGACAGAGAGGAATGTAGATAAACGGTAACAGATCATGGATGGTGCCTCGGCGGTTCAAAAGACTAAAGAACAGGTGAAAGTGATAAGGAAACAGGCCAATAACACATGTTCTGACAGGGTATATCTATGTCTTCAATTTTCAGAAGCTACAAAGGGCTACCTCACCTCTGCTGACTAAACAGATCTGTCTTGTATCTTCAGAGGTGACCAACTGAATACATGTATATTCATTCTTTTGTACACGCGAAATAGCGTCCATCGCCTGCACAACGACTCCTTTCATTTTAGCAGCGGTTATGTCAAGTGCTGCAATACCGCAGCAGTTTAAAAGTCAGGCGAAGTTCTTTGCTTTAGTTACCCAGCGCCCAGACATCTTGCTTTGTTTATACCATTCTAAACTGTCTATGGTTTACACACGTTTACACACGTTTACACACGTTAATGTGTGTTAGACTGCAATGGAAATTCCCGTTGTCTATTATTAGTTTGAACTGACTTTTTCGCTGTGAAAACGCCCCATCTTCTTCGTACTTTTTGTTGAAATCCTTTCAAGTAGGCCCCATTTTTTGGGGGGCCGACCTTATCACCTTTTGTTTCCGGTGGGTAACATGTGCGTGCTTGTCACGTGACAATGGTTGTTCGTTTTAGGGAGCAAACATTATTATTTTTTACAAAGCTTATATCAACTCACTCTGTTTGTCTGGTAATAAGTTTCTACACGTTATTTCTCCAACACACAATCTAGGATCAAGCTGAAATTTTGTAAAATTATTTCTTTTTTTTCATAAGCACCTCACTAGCAGAGTGGTTAGTATGTCGGAAGCTTGAGCCATGAGTTCGATTTCATGTCGTTTCCCTTTTTTTTTAATACATTCTTTTAAAAAGCGATTACGGTAAGCTTCACCTTGATATTCCTATATATTCCTTTCTTTCTTCCACCTCCCCTCACCTTTCCCAACGTGTCCAGACAAGTGATAGGATCATAGCGTAGTGAGAAAGCTAAAAGCATGAAATAGCGCTAAACAAAAGCAATTGGTAAAAGTATTTATAATTGTACAGATTTATTAGAATTTAATGACATGACTGATCCAAACTAATTGATACAATTACACTTGGTATAAGCTTTTTTTTTTTTTTAATTATTTTTTTTTATCGTTATTATTTTTGTTTTGTTTTCATCTTAGCCAATTTTCACGTGGTCAGTCCGAAATCGTCTGCAGAATTGATGATCAAAGTGTAGAACCTGCTAGTTTTTGTTACAGGTATTAGCACCATAATGCTCCATTCAGTAACGACTTCTAACAAGTGGACTAGTTATAAATATGAAGCTCTTAGTCAACATTGTTTTCTTTCTGTTTCTTTCAGACCCCTTGTGGAGCCCTTAAGGCCAAGGGTTCATGCGCAATAAACCTCTTCACGCCATAGTTGTGCCACTATTGCAGGTAGACTAGAACATTTTAATATGTCCTTACAATCTTTATTGACGACGTAAAATAGGTAGGTGACTTTTTGAATCTTTATTGCCGATGTAAAAGATGTAGGTCAAAGTTGACCTCACTCTTTCTTTATATATGTACTTGAAAACAGAGTGTTATACGGAATGCACATATTTCAAACTTTCATTGGCTGCCTTGTCGTGCGGTATGCGCGCTGGCCTGTCGTTCGGACTTCTCGATGGTCCCGGGTTCATACCCTGCCCGCTGCCACCCCCGTCATCCTGTGGGGGTTGGATATAGAAGTAGATTAACGTCAACTCTGAAGGAACATCCGAAACATGTATAACATTTTACAAACCCTGTATACATGTATGTTGTATACATGTCTGTTGTATACATGTATGTTGTATATATCTATGTTGTATATATGTATGTTGTATATATGTATGTTGTATATCTATGTTGTATGTATGTATGTTGTATATATGTATGTTGTATATATGTATGTTGTATATCTGTATATATGTTGTTTCCTTGCATACTCACGTCATGGGCGTCTCCCGAGCCTACTATGAAGGCAGAAATCGGTTTGGTGTATCTGCCTATGGAAGATAAACTGGCTCTGAAATCATTTAGTCTGCCGGTAGTGTTGACTCTGGTTAACGGAGAAACCTAAAATGTATTGTAAATAGAACCAGGCCTTGAGAAAACATGTTTAGGTAAAAAAACAAAACCAAAAAAAAAAAACAAAAAAAAAACAAAAAAAAAAAAACATAGGTCACGAGACTAACACAATGAACTTAATTTGAATATAACTTACATCATTAGGACCACAATGAGTCCTTCCTGTGACCAGTCCAGCTTGGACCAGCTTGCCTATAAAACCTGAAAACGTTAGTGAAAAAAACAACACTTTGATTTATTGTTTTAATAACTTTTAAAAATGTTATATTGGTTTTGATTTGTATGTGTGATAAAATAAATACTTAGAGACGTTGGAACCAATGTGCGAAGGCGTTCATTGCGCCAGGGCCTATGACTAATCCGAGAGGGCATCAGGGGCCATTAAAATTAATTCTAGTATTATATTTAACAAGTAACATTGAGTGTCGTGACGCTAATGTGTGGCACACACATTGATATGTCTTTCTAGGAGTGTATTGCATTTTGATTTTTTTTTTTTGGGGGGGGGGATGCAGTATCTTTTTCTTGAGCCCTACCCACTGATACCATATTGCTACGCCACTGTCAGTACTACGACTAATTTCCTTTCTTCCATTCGTGAAACAACTTGTTTTATAATGGCTCGTGTTTATTGCTTCTATACTTTATATTCATATTTTGTAAGACCATAAAAAAATATGGCTTTGGACAGAATATTAATAGTGGTGGGAACTACATTAAAGGTGCCGTGGGGGCCCTAAAAATAAAGTTTCAACTAAAATAAAGTAGTTAAACTAAAATTCTATCACCAATTTCAAAAGATAGTTAAACTAAACAAATAAAATTAATACAATTGTAACAACTTTTCACACCTATATCTATCTGGGGGGAGGGGTCTTTGATCTAGACCAGGGGTTCTCAACCTGTGGGTCTCGACCCATTTGGGGGTCGAATAACGATTTTCCAGGGGTCACCCAAGACCCATAGAATAAAGTATTTAAAAAAAAAAGAAACTTGACACTGTAAAAAAAATAAAATGTCCATTGGTAGTTACTATTTTGTTTACCATCATTGGCATTCGAGGATAAATGATAAATAAAACTGGATCAGATTCATTTCCAGCATTTTAATCGTCGCAGCATTAACATTTGTAACAGTTTCAATTACTGTCCAGCAAATGATGCGGCGAATTTAGCGTCATTACAGAATCATAGGGATTGTTTCTTTGGCGAAGATTTGACTACGTTATTAAAAAGCACACCCGTTTATTACCCAGCAATAGGCCACCATGTTATTGTAGATTTTATTTTCATGATGAAACAACTCATAAAAATGGATCTCCATAGCATTAGCAAAAAACACAGATAACTTTACGGTTGGGGGTCGCCACATAGTGAACATTGGAAAAAGGGTCGCAGAATTAAAAAGGTTGAGAATCGATGATCTAGACCTAGCTAATCATCCGACATTGTAAAAATTGCCTCAAAATAAAGTAAGTTAAGGAAGATGTTTCTTCATAAACGCACAGTAAATTCTGGAGAGAAAAAAGGAGATGTCTTATCTTCTTCTTATCTTATATAATACAGACGTTACTTCAAAAAAGAAGATGATTACGTCCTACGCGTCATGCATTTAGTCATGCATATTAACCAATGACTTAAATTCTGCCAAGTCACTGGTTTTCCTGGCTAGCTCAGGCAACCTATTCCATGCTCTAATAGCACTAGGGAAGAAGGAGTATTTGTACAAATTTGTCCTAGCATATGGGACGAGGAATGTGCCTTTATCTTTGTGTCTTTCAGAGTATTTTATTAAATTTTGTTTTTGTATTTGAAGATTATGGTTCAGTGTTTTATGTATGATTGCTACTTTACTTTTGAGCCTTCTGTCCTGAAGGCTTTCTAAATTTAGTGATTTTACTAAAGGTGTTACTCTAGTCAAATGTGAATATTCGTTTGTTATGAATCTCACTGCTCTATTTTGTGTCTGTTCCAGTTTCTTAATGTTTTCTTGAGTTGAGGGGTCCCAAACGGAGGATGCATATTCTATTATTGGCCTAACCAAGGTTAAGTAACATTTTAGTTTTATGTTCTTATTTGATTTATAGAAATTTCTTTTAATAAATTCTAATGCTTTGTTTGATTTTTTTGTAGTTTCATCAATATGTGGATTCCATGATAGTTTTTCATTTATTATAACACCTAGGTATTTTGCGTTTTTAGTCTGTGTTACCGGTTTGCCATGAATAAGATAAGTGGAATTAATTTGTTTTAGTTTTTTTGTTACTCTTAACAACTGACATTTTTCTGGGTGGAAAGACATGCTCCAATTTGATTCCCATTTCTGTAATTCATCTAATTCTCTTTGTAAAATATCTGTGTCTTGTGTTGTTTTTATTGTTCTATATATTATGCAATCGTCTGCAAATAATCTGACTTTTGTTCCTGAACTAATGCAATTTGGTTAATCATTTATGTAAATTAAAAATAGTAGTGGACCCAAGACTGTTCCTTGAGGTACACCTGAGTTTACTGTTATCGGTGTTGATTTAGAACCATTTATTATTACAGTTTGTTCTCTCCCTATCAGAAAGTCTTTAATCCACTGATGTCTAAATAAATGTGTGTGTTTGTATATTCGCCTTGAATTAAAACCTTTGGAAAAGAAAGATATTTTTGTTTATTTTTTTTTGAAAATTATATTGAATTATTATAGATCTATAGCTGAAAAATTACAGTAGGCCTACTGGTAAAGTTTAAAATCTTATAAAAGAAATAGTTCCAGAATTTCACATTTAGATCTTAACCAAAGAAATAAAATCGACATTCCTTGAGTTTTAAGACACATTTGACCAGTGCAATTATTTTAGAGTAAAGGTATAGATCTACGTACATATACTTGACAACCATGCCAATGTGTTATTTTCTTGTCTGACCACTCAACATACAGTATTGCATAACGCGCGAGGAAAAAACACAGGGTGGTCTTGTCAGCATGGATTATACACTTCAGTAGGCACACATGTGTACATCTATCTGACCAGGCTGTTAAAATCAGTCGGACTTACAGTTTATTTACGTTTTGGGCTAGGAGGGTGTGGATTAATTTTTATTCCGTCCTGTTTAGATCTCGTAAACTAGAAAAGATAGTGAAAATCTAACACCATAATATTTTAGACCATTCAAAGTTCTGATGCAACGGCTACTTTTTTCTTTTTTGATAGCTAAGTTTTTAAATCACTTATGCAAGCAGTTTTTTCATAAAAATACACCACTTTTACTACTATTCACTATTAATAGTAACAAACACCGGATGCCCTTAAGAAGTGGAGATGGCAATTTACCATATTTTTTTTACATATTTATGCAAATTGTTTTAAAATGGTTTTAACATTTTTTAAAATGTTTTTTTTTTATTACATTTGTATTGCTAAGTTATGTAAGTTCTGTCATACTAACTATTACATTTACACACAAAAAAGTTTTCTTTTTTTTTTTTGAAGAGAAAAAATCTATTTAGTATGCATATAAGTTGGACATTATTTAAAACAACAGTTAATAAGTCGTTTTTCATATAATCGCGTGAACAGATGTGCATCATCCAGGAAATAGTACACTTAACTTTTTTTTTTACGGAAATGTTTTTTTTCTTGAGGATTTGAATAAGAGATTGACCCTTTACAAAACAATTACATCAATTAGATATTTATTATAAAACATCAGTTAGGCCAGGTTCACATCTAACTTCACATTTACTTTCACTTATCCTTTGGTCTGTTGTACTGCTGGGGCACCACACAAGATCTGCCAACTTTCTTTCTCCATTCTTCTCTGTCATTTGTCTTTGATAAAATTTCATTCTGAGACCACTTAGGGGGGCGATTTCGAGTTTGTGTTTCCACACAAACTGTCTTTGTACCCTTGTTTTTTCTTCTAGAGCTGGTTATCTACATAGCCTTAACTTTACATTTAGACCTCAATCTCAATAATACGTCTAGTAAAGACAATTATCAATTATACGCTTCGGCTTCATGTAAGGCTTAAGCTATTAAAAGGGTGTACTTGATGTTCCTGCAGTTAATAAAATATTGTTTGCCGCCATCGAATTGATTAAAATCACTAAATATTGACCTAACACGCTTATCAAATTCCTACTGTAAGCCAACAGAAATTAAACACCACCATGTGACTCAAAAACATTTATGAACAACCCCATTCGTAATATTGCATAGAAGTTGTTGTTTTTTTTCCAAAAATTTTTCAACATCATGAGTAATGCTACTATGTTACTTCAAATGTGGCTAAATAGTTGTTAATTGCATCATTATTTTTGTATAATCAACGCTGTTGTTATCATTTGCATAATCAGAAAACAGGGATGTGCGTTTCAACCGCTACCACATGTTGAAAAGTTGTACCCATTCATATACACAAATAAATATAGACTGGCCGATTAAAGAGTTTTATGAAACGAAAATTTGTGACTTGCAATTTTGTGTACTTTATTATACAGCATTTATGAGCAGTATAAAAGTTAAGTATTCATATCTATTTCAGCTATAACCTATATAAGTATTACAATATTTTTTACTTGTTTTTTTTTTTAATCTCTAAGACTGAAGATCATGCAACTTTTCAGAATTCGGAAATCCGACAACAATAGATGTACATGTTTTCAGGTTACATGAAGTTATTTCCTTTTTCCAGTCTTTATTTATTTATGTCTATGTACCCATTTTAATTACACTTTTTAGTTTTTGCAACCCAAAAAAAAATATTAAACTACGATTTAAAAAAAAAAAATTTCTAATTAAACTTTGGCCTTAATTAACTATTTTTTAGTTGAACTAAAAGTTTCGAACTTTTTAGTTAACCTTTGCCCATCGCTAAACATAGACAATTTCTACTTGCCTGTTCTTACATGGTAAACTTAATCACAGAAACGTATGGCACTTCACGTACGCTTAACAGTACGTACGTACCAAAGCTAGATACCTAATATAAGTGCTTGCCTCGCTGTATCTGGGTGTGACTGTTTTAGTTAAAGAAAAGTAAGCTAAAAAAAAAACAACAGAAATGTTACGGATTTTTTTCATCACTTGAAATCTTATTTCCCATTAAATATTGTCAATTTTGTTGTTGTTGTATTGTAAGCAAGCAAGCTAAAAATATATGGCCATATCACAAGATCTTCGGGGGCTCACTAAGACCTTCCTTCAGGGAACAGTACCAGGAAAAAGATCTGATTTATGACTTTGTGAACATGTACTATTTACGTTAGATTTTTACCAAATTATTAAATTTTTACTACCTTTACTATTTTAACTGTGAATAGACCTTGATTTTAATGATTTAACTGTATATAATTTGGCCCTTGTTGTGTAGAGAGAGAGAGTAGTCCATAAGGGACTGCAGGCACGACATGGCCTAAATTGTGCCCATGTGCCTAAAATCAAAATCAAACCAGGAAAAAGAAAAAGAGGCAGACAGAGAAAGCGATGAGAGGACAACATAAAAGAATGGACGGTCATGCCATTGAATGAGCTAACTAATGCTAAGGACAGAGAGGAATGGAGAAGGACGGTCGACGAATCTTGCGTGGTGCCCCAACGGTCCAGCAGACTAAGGGATAGGTAAAGGTAAAAGTGAAAGTTTGAAATTAAAAAAAAAAGTATCGATTTAATAAAAATTAGTAAATAAAAAAATAAATTGGGCATCCAATAACTTTTATAGGCTAGCAGCAACATGATGATCGGTTACAACCTGACATTTAATATTAGATCAGTGATCCTCAAACCACGACTCGGGGGCTATATCCGGCCGTCGGTGCATTTCGGCTCTCTGAAACCCTTGCCCACTACATAAAGATGCAGTCCAGTCTCAGCTCCTTGGGATGGGCGCCTTATTTTGAGACGGTGTGACCCCGTGACACGCGTGTCGGAAATTCATTTCACCCTCGGGTCGGAAAAAGGGGGTTGACCACCGCAGAATTAGACGAGTATAGTAAGTAACAAAAAGGTACCGACCCCTCCCCCCCTCTTTTTTTTTTCAGAACACCTACACACTTTTGTTCACAAGCCAAATGCCATCCGGGCTTTAAACAAAGACAGGGTGTTTGATTTGATCCAAGCTTGAATCGGAAAACGGGAGGGGGGAGAGAACTGATGTTGGAAACAAATCTGTCATCAATTGTTACATCCTGCCACTGACATATACATAAAAAACTTTTTTATTAAAAAAAATCTAGTGGAAATTTTCATGCAAGATTTATGGGCCATCTGTGTGTAAAGAGTTTAGAAAGTCTAGATTATCGAGGTATTTCCATAAAACATTTGATAACTTTTGCGCACATTTGGTGTATCTGTTGTAAAGAATATCGAACGTGTTGGTTATCGAATTATTTTAATAAAACATTAACTCTTTCTCTCCTAACTGACGATACCAGCGTTGATTCCACCAGAATGTGGTAATTAATTACGGAAAGAGTTAAATCATTTTTTTTGTGTGTACTTGTTATCTGTAGAATCTATGCTACTTTACATTCCAGAAGAACATAAAGACCTATCTGTTTAAAACTTCTTTTTTTTTTTAGATTACTTTGTCATTTCAGCTCTCGTGTTTTGTTTGTAGTTTTATCTCAGCGCCTTGAGTCTACATTTTGTTTGTAAGCAGCCCTCTATAAATTAAATTATTATTACCTCTTAACCCTCGAAACACTCATTATTTAGCTGGCAACGGTAATCATTCATTATAGCGTCATAGACTTTTTTTTTTATGTGTATCTATTTCAATAGCTGTCCCACTCTTTCATTATGTTACTTTTTTTTTATAAAGCTTAATTTGTTCACTCTGTCTGTCCGGCAGCTTTCTCTTATACATTTTTTTTTCTCCCACTTCCCATTATCAGATCATGTTGAAAATTATTCATTGTCAATGACAACACATGAATCACTAAAAAAAATCAACAGATTAATTAATTAGTGGTAGTTAATTAATTTTCTTTATATAGAAAATGGAAATAAATATTTCAGTATTAAAAAAGATGCGAAGGGAAATGTGCAGTTCTTTTACTTACATACGTTTTTTTTTTTTAGAAAGTATTTTTATTTTTGATTATATCGCCACCACATTTCTTCACATCGTTGTATCTTCTTTTTTTATTGCTTAAAGAACATACACAGAATCTTATAAGTCAAAGTGTAAACAAAGATCAGGTTACCATGATGACCTTTTAAGTGTTAAAATCTCCAATAATCGTAGGATTTGAGGACAGTTATTTGTCTTGGAGGGAGGCGCGGCGGTTGAGTGGTAAAGCGCTTGGCGTCCGAACC
The DNA here is from genome assembly GCF_947242115.1 of Biomphalaria glabrata. Classification (NCBI taxonomy): domain Eukaryota; kingdom Metazoa; phylum Mollusca; class Gastropoda; family Planorbidae; genus Biomphalaria; species Biomphalaria glabrata. The sequence goes on along the minus strand of NC_074716.1, from coordinate 49,701,064 downwards.
AGAGGTCCTGGGTTAGAAACTCGGTGAAGACTGGGATTTTGAATTTCATGATATTTAAGGCACCTCTGAGTCCACCCAGCCTCTAATGGGTACCTGACATTAGTTGAGAAAAAGTAAAGGCGGTTGGTCGTTGTGCTGGCCACATGACATCATCGTTAACAGTGGTCCACAGAAATTGATAACCTTTACATCATCTGCCCTATAGATCGCAAGGTCTCAAAAGGAAAAAATTTGGAAACAGATGCCAAGCAGACCGGAAAGACGTGGAGACAGTTGGAGAGACTCGCCCAGAACCGAGATGCTTGGAGGAAGTTGGTTGGTGGCCTATGCCCCAGAAGGGACCACAGGCAGAGATGAGATGATTTGTTATACTTATGCTTTTCTGGGATGTTCGAAATAGAATCCTACACATTTTATTGATATATTTAAATTAATAATAATTATTATTCTTTGTTGTTTTTTTAAAAATAAGTTTCTGATGTTCTGAGTTGAAGTTTTTTTTTTAAATTCCTCTTGCAGGACAATGGGGGATGACTGTGGCAGGATTCGAACCACAGAGACGACAGTCCAGAGTGCAAACCACACGACCAGGCAGCATATAACTACAGTCATTAAGGCGATACACTTATTTTTACGGGCATAATAAACGAAACCATAAGAATGTAGTATACTTATCAGCTAAATCTAAAATTGACTCAGACATCAACTCTCCCACTAATAATAATAAGTGTAAAAACATACACATATTATTACCTACACATACATATATCATTACATACACATAGACACAAAGCAAAACAAGCACAAGCTCAGGCGGATGTAAGCTGTTAATAGGACACCTTTACGAACTTTTGTTGTTTTGAAGTGATGCACGAGTTTAATCTCATGTGGTCTTTTAAAAGACTTATATCTCTGTGTTAGCAGGGTTTAAAGTTACAACAAGAACCACAACTCGATGAAGTGTATGTACCTTGAAAAGAGTTGTCTTACCTGTTACAAACAGAATCCAGAGCAGCTTAATCATTGTTCCCTCTCTAATACCTAATTGGTTGCAACGCAATGACCGTGAATAATTAATTAGTTTAACTTTTTTTTTTTTTCGTCCTTTCTCAGTGATTGTCTCTCATGTATTCATACGCCGTTATCTGATGCGAACGTGACCCACGTGTTTGTAACTTGTAGGCTACCGGTAGCAGGATTTGAAAGTGTTTTCCTGTTCAGTACCGTTCTATTGTTCTGCCTTCTCTCTCCCCCTCCCGCCCCCTCGTGTTTTTTTTTTGTTCTCTCGCCCATTCATTCTCTTCTCGTACACACTCAATCGCCGTTTCTCCACCGTTAAACTTTGCAAGAGCAGATCTAGTACTTTTTTTTTTAGTGTGTGTGTGTGTGTGTTTGAGTAAGTTATATATATTTATATACAGGGCCAGTCTTAGGCCAATCGCTCTAAATAGGGCCCAGCGCCTGGCAGGGGCCCCGCGATTTACATTTAGCATATCGCTATCAGTCATGGCTCTTGTCATAGGCTTTTAACTCTTTCCTCTCCGTAATTATTTAACACATTCTGGTGGAATTAACGTTGGTATCGTCAGTTAGGAGAGAAAGAGTTAAAGATGTTGGACTTAAAGGGTTAACTCTTTCTCTTCGTAATTATTTTTCCTCGTTTTGATAGTATTATTCATTTGCTCATTTGTATTTCACTGTCCTGTTATGATTAAACTTCAATAAAACTTTTTTGTTTGTTTGTTATCAGAAAATGTTATGTTTGGTATAATAATAATAGGAGAATGCATGCTCTTTTTACACAGCACAAATTAAAGTTTATAAACCCAGAATCAATTTAGTTTAATGGGGGTCAAATCGAAGGTGCCGGTCAAATCAACGTTGGCATCGTCAATTAGGAGAGAAAGAAGTTAACATATTAAGTGTATCGCACGATTGACGTAATTTTAATCAATTCACTGGCGCCTATTGCAATTGAGTTGCTTCCAATGCATGTTGATATAATGATCTATTTAGTAGAGATAGTTGTTATGAAGAAGAGGGGCTAGGGTCCCTGTCCCTGTAGTGACAGTACGTTACTGGACCAGCTTCGTCTCCACTGCAAATTGTAACCTTTTTTGTGCCTTGTTTTACACTATGTATGAAAGCGTGGTCGAGGTGCTAAGTGCACTTAAACTTGGCTACCTAGGGGCTCGAGGTTCGACACCCGACTCGGGCAGAGTTGTGTTTACTGAGCGCCCAAAGCTCTGAGCATGCTATAAGCATGAAAGTAACGCTATATAAAAGCTATAATAATAATGTCTTAATGGCTGCTTGTTCTTGTTTGCGAAGAAATGTTTTTTTTCCCTTTGACGTCATACAGAAAATTTCATTCATAAAACATTCTAGCTAAAATTAATTTTTCGATAATGAGACATTATCAAACCGATATAACGGTTGACCTCGATTTTTCCAGATGTGGCCAATGAGTTGAGAATTTTTTTCTCATTAATATACACATACCTTTAAATTTGAAAGAAAATCTTTAGAGCCGTTTTCGAAATAATATATATATATATATATATATATATATATATATATATATATATATATATATATATATATATATATATATATATATATATATATATATATAGAGAGAGAGAGAGAGAGAGAGATAGGTAGATATAGATATATAGATATAATATAAATATATATACATACATACAAGAATTGCTAGCTTAAGAGTATAGGATATATACATACATACAAGAATTGCTCGCTTAAGAGTATAGGATATATACATAGATACAAGAATTGCTCGCTTAAGAGTATAGGATATATACATACATACAAGAATTGCTCGCTTAAGAGTATAGGATATATACATACATACAAGAATTGCTCGCTTAAGAGTATAGGATATCGATAATCTTTTTGAAAAATTGTGAAAAACAAAGGGAGAGAAGAGTTGAAAGTAGTACTCTTTGAGGAAACACCTCAGAAGGTGGAAGCTACCTAATTATAATCCTCAGCGTTTGTATGTTCATTTTTTGTTCAAATAAAGAATTGCAATTTGTTTTTCACCTTTTTATGTGGGCATCTTGTTCTCCGGTATGTGCTGGTATCACAGATTTCTAGATTGCGTAAGGCTGGGTAAATACATTCAAAAACATTTGCTACGAAGTGGCCTTGTGGAAAGATTATGTTAAGATTGTATTCTTCTCGAGGCCATCAGTTCTTCACAATGACCCAACGCAATTATTTCCCCAGCTAATTAAGAGCTGAATCGATGGACTTAAATATTCTAAATAGATCATCCCAGCCACCTGGATCTCAGCTAGACATTTCCCCCTGCCTCAACATTTTAATAGATTTTCAAAAGTCTTTGTTAATTTGCTGAAATTGGATCGTTAGGATGGGTAGAGACGGATCAATGTGATTTCATTCGCCTTGAGAAGTCATCTTTTTAACTCGTAACTTCATGGAACCTGGAATCTGGGTGGGCAGAACATGGACACGGATCTCGAAAATGGTTCTAACGATTTTCCTAGAAATGTGACATTTGCTGTATATAGTTGGGAAAATTTTTTTCTAGCTCGTTGGCCACACTGGGAAAATTCTAATTTGACAGTTATAATTTTTTTTTAAATGAAAAAAAAATTTGGCTAGAGAACTAGGTCTAGATCTAGAAACAACATCCCTTTTGAAAGGACTATCGCGTTCTTGAAAGGACTGAGTTTTCGAACGTAAGGCTTTGTTGATTCAAGAGTTTAATAATTTGATGTTCGGGAAAATTGTGCGCATCGTTTTATGAGTCTATATCTAAAGGCCTATCATTGGAATAGTATAAAGTCTAGTAGATCTATACATTCGAATTAACATAATTCTTTCTAGGGGAGGAGGGAGGAAGTGTTTGTGGGGAGGGGGGAGGGTAAGGGCTAAAAAAATGTTTCATTGCGTTTTAATCTAACATTCATTTAGTTATTAAGAGAAACACAATCGCTCTACAAGTTGTATAAACGAGGTATTGTCTTTTTAAAAAAACGTACTTTTAATGTGTTTGTTTGTGATCACAACCCAAGTCAAATCTCTTTAAGATTCGTAAGACAGTTAACCCTTAAAGTGCCGAGCTGTTTTACAGTGAGTGCAAACAAAATGGAATTACAACTTTGATGTTTAGAGGCTAAACTACCACACGCGTTTTAAGGGTTAACACATGCAGGCAAACAAAAGAACAACGCTCAAGTTCCTCCAGAAGTAACAATCGAATGAATGGAATCAGTGACACCCGTTCTTAGCTTCATGCAAATATGTGCATCGCCCGTTCTTAGCTTCATGTACTGTGTGCATCGCCCGTCCTTAGCTTCATGTACAGTGTGCATCTCCCGTTCTTAGCTTCATGTACTGTGTGCATCGCCCGTTCTTAGCTTCATGTACTGTGTGCATCGCCCGTTCTTAGCTTCATGTACTGTGTGCATCTACCGTTCTTAGCTTCATGCAAATATGTGCATCGCCCGTTCTTAGCTTCATGTACTGTGTGCATCGCCCGTTCTTAGCTTCATGTACAGTGTGCATCTCCCGTTCTTAGCTTCATGTACTGTGTGCATCTCCCGTTCTTAGCTTCATGCAAATATGTGCATCGCCCGTTCTTAGCTTCATGTACTGTGTGCATGGCCCGTTCTTAGCTTCATGTACAGTGTGCATCTCCCGTTCCTAGCTTCATGTACTGTGTGCATCGCCCGTTATTAGCTTCATGTACAGTGTGCATCTCCCGTTCTTAGCTTCATGTACTTTGTGCATCGCCCGTTTTTAGCTTCATGTATTGTGTGCATCGCCCGTTCATAGCCTCATGTACTGTGTGCATCGCCCGTTCTAAGCTTCATGTACTGTGTGCATCGCCCGTTCTAAGCTTCATGTACTGTGTGCATCGCCCGTTCAGTTGCGGCACAGACGTGTGTCGTGTTCCGTGGGAAACATAGACTCAAGTTTCACTTTGATTGACAACAAACGCACACAGCATTCACCAGCAAGCCAAAACAAATAAAGCGAAAGGAAATCATCTATAGAGAAGGAAGCTGCTAGGAGGGGAAGGTGTCAATGAAACGTCGTGTGTGCTGGCAACGCCACTTCCTTGAATGCTACTGTGATAATATGTTCATATTACGTCATCACTTGTTGCTGTTGTGTGAAAACTCCAAGACAGGATGTGACGTAGTGAAACTAAAGATGAAGTCTCTTATTTCGCTGTTTGTATTTTAACTTGTCTACATTAATTTATTTCTCTATAGAAATCATAGACTACTACTTAAAATTTAGAGTTGAGTCTGTGGCAGAAACAACAACTTTAGTTACTGATAATTTTCGGCTAATGTTAATCACAATAATCTCCTCTTTGTCTACATTTCGATTTTTTAAGCTCCAGTCTAGATCTATATTCTTTGAGCAACAACACACAATAACATAGGAAAAGAAGAGAAAGCAATGGGTAGAAATGGGGAGGCGATATAAGGAAATAATACAGATATAAGGTAATAAAGTGAAGAGGAATTGAAACAACGCCGCTGGTAACTACTTGTTTAATTAAGGAACGCCTTTTTGATCAAAAGTAATCATTATCTTTAATAAAGTTGCTAAATCAGGTATGAAAACTGTATACGTTGAAAATGTATAAAAGTCTCTACCAAAATGTATACCATATTTTTGCAAAACAATACTTCGATGTTATTCATTCTTTATGATCAAGACATGGAAATGAACATTTTATAATGAACTTTCTTGAACTTTTTTTTATGTTCAATGAAAAATTTATGAATGTCATAAATTAGACTTACAGACGAAGACTCTGGGCTAGTTAAAGTTAAAGAAAGTCGAAAGACCAATTTCTTTTTATTTCTTTGTGTTGAAGTTGTCAAGTTAGGGCTATTTTTGTTAAAACTCAATTTCAAAGCTCGAGTTTACATTTATGTATTTGTTAAAATCTCATTGAAAACACACTATACATATGATCATTATCGTTTAATCGCTGTATCGATACCATTAAGGTACGCTAGTAATATTGATAACATAGTATTCTGCTAGCAGTTTCGATAGCATTGTAGTCTACTAGCAGTATCGATATCATACAGTCTGCTAGCAGTATCGATTACATTATAGTCTGCTAGCAGTACTGAGTAATTACGTCCTACAAAAAGAACTCTGGAGGAACTTTACTACCACGATTAAGCTTAAGATCAAAATGCCCCAAGAGCAACTTATGGTGCTGCCACTGTTAAGGCCGAAGATCTGTCGTAAGTTTATCAATTGTGTCCGGTCATTCAGCCACTTGATGGCCAGCTCGTCGTTTCCAAGTAACGGAAGAATTTCTCTTTTTATTTGTGAGTTGTAATTGTTGAGCCACTCCATCTGAGTACAAAAAAAATTTATTTATTTATTAAAAATAGATTATAATTAGCATACAAATGAAATTAAAACATTCTAACAATTAAAATATAAATGATCAGACGATATCATGTCTAATAACCCGGAAGTGAAAGAAAGGCCCGCAGACGATTGAACATGTTGTGACGAAACTAGAATGACAAAGAACTTGTTTCTTTCATTGTATTATAATTTTCGGACGTTATTTTAGAAATGCATACGATTACGTGTCGACAGGGAGTGCCAATGGACAGGGTTCAAACCGAGAGCAACTCGGAAGCATGGTGACGACAATCCTGAACGCATACGACACGACCAGGCAGCCATGTTCAAAATGTTCGCCCATTTAGACGTTTGGTGTTAAACGAATACACTAACATAGGAACGTTAGAATTCTACAACCTCGACCCCATATCACACAGATGAACACTTTGCATACATTCTAAATCAAAAATATATTGTAGCAACTCTAAGGCAAGCCCTCAACGAAAGTAGGTAATAATAAGACGATGTATTACAGTAATAAAATACGCAATGAGACAGCTATAAAGTTACAGGGAGTCTTAAGCTTTACAAGTCCTTTTCAACCTAAACACAAGTACAGACCACCGACACACTTCCCAGCTGCAGGTCCTCCATACAGTTCACTGGTAGCACGTAGGACGGCTCTTAGTCCCAGACAGCTCAGACTCCAGACAGCTCAGACTCCAGACAGCTAGGACTCCAGACAGCTCAGACTCCAGACAGCTCAGACTCCAGACAGCTCAGACTCCCATAACCTGCAGATCACTTCCGCCCGATCTCAAACAGTACTTCCTCTAACCTGCAGATCACTTCCGCCGGATCTCAAACAGTACTTCCTCTGGAATCTATTTGTCGTCTATTCATCGTGTTGAGCGGTGTGCAGATGCGCACCATCAGTGTCGGCGCTGGAGTAGGGTTCTAAAAGTATGTACGTCTGCCTTTCATCTATTATCTATTTCTGAAAAGTACTTTTGTAGGTAAAGTCAGGGCCTGTCTTAGGCCACTGCAACCTATGCAGCCGAAGTGGGCTCCGCACTTTCATAGACCCCGCACTAATTCCAGATGTAAATTATTTAATAAAACCATTATAACTTATAACTAGGGTTCCCGCGCCTCATGATTTTCCAGGAGATCTTGGAAATCTCCTGCAATTGCAAAATATACAAAAAAAGTCCTGGAAATCTCCTGAAAACTCATACAAATCTCCTTAAAAATAGCCAAAATTGTCATTTTGGAGTGTCATTTAATATGGTAAACGCCAATACTACGCACGATAAAAAAAAAACGGCATTGTCAGCTTTCATTTTAAAAAAATGACATGCAAAGACGAATTTATTTTCTTATACAAAAGCTTAATTTTTACTTATTATCCTTATCCCTACCCTGACTGGGCCCCACGCAATCTATTTCGCATGGGGCCCCGCACTTGTTAGGGCCGGTCTTGGGTAAAGTGGCTTTAAGTATTCGACTCAAAGCTAAAATTTTCCGACTGGCGTCTTATTCTCTTAAGACTTAACATGAAGTGATGCACATCTCGACTATGTCTTATGCTAATGGCGTTTAAGTGCTTCAAAACAACAAACTTACTTGTTCTTTATTCATTAAAGTAAAATCAACCAAATCTAGCTCAAAAGGAACTAAAGTGACTGCTTCGAATTGTAGGTAGCCAGATCTGCCAAACTCATACTGCAATAAAAGGAATACTACAGAAATAACAAGAAAAAATAAATAATACTTTTAAAATGGCTTATCTTAGGGGGAAGAACTCCCCATCTACAACTTTATTTCTCAATAATGGAGAAGCTATTTCCTTTTTTCGATGTCAAACAAAATAATTTAAAAAAATTGATTCATGTTTTGATAGGTGCAATAACTAATTGTTTAAAGTTTCAACTTGACTCTAGAATGAGAGGAAAAATTACTACTATAGCTGTCCGGATCTAGAACTACTGGCGCTTTCATTGAGACCTTTTTATTTGCCACGAGACTTTGGTGTTATTTACATAGTCCTGGTTTATGTTCCGCCTACAGCCAAAACGGAAGTTGCAGCTGCAATCATCGCTGACGTAGTGCATGAGTTTCAGACAAGGTCACCGGACGCACCAGTAGTTATACTGGGTGATTTTAATAAATGCACCTTGAAGGTTGACCTACCAACATTCTATCAACACATTTCATGTCCGACAAGAGAGAACAGAACTCTGGACTTATGTTATTGTAACATCAAAGGAGCATTCACATCTCGTGAAAAGCCACCACTAGGATCATCGGACCACAAAACAATACAACTGCTGCCTACTTACCGTACAAAACTTAAAGAAGGAAAAATCATTCAAAAAAACGTACAAGAATGGACTCAAGACAATATTCTCAAACTACAGGGATGTCTAGACTGCACTGACTGGAATTTGTTCAAAGAGACCACTTCAAATCTGGAAGAATGGGTCGACGCAGTGACAAATTACATCAAATTCTGTGAAAACATGTGTGTCAGCACTAAGAGCATCAAGATATACCCCAACAATAAACCATGGGTCACTGCAAAAATAAAACGGGAAATAATCAAAAAGAAAAGAGCATTTATGAGTGGCGATGGACAGACAAGGAAAATTGCTCAACGAAATCTCAACGTCGTTCTTGAGGAAGGGAGGAGAAACTACCGCACCAAACTGGAAGACTCAATTAATACAAGTGACATGAGACAGGCATGGGGCATCATGAACAAAATGGCAGGAGCACAAGTCAAAATTAAAAATAATCTTGCTACAAGAGACGAAAAAACATTGGCCAACGAGTTAAATGATTTTTATTGTCGCTTTGACACGAAAGATTTTAATTATCTAAGACTCAAAGCCCTTGAGGATGTCAATGTTAGAATTGGCGATTACTAAAGAGCAAGTTTGTAACATTTTCAAAAACGTCAACCCAATGAAAGCTGGTGGGCCTGATGGAATAAAAGGGTGAAAAAAAATACTTGTGCAAAATTTCAGCTTTATCCGATATTGAGTGTCGGATATGTACAAACTTTTGGCCAGACAGAAAGACAGACAGAGTTAGTTGATATAAGCTTTGCAAAAAGTCAGGCAAAAGATAAAGGTGGACCACGAATTTAGATGAGGAGTTAATAGGAAGGTCTACAACTCAGGGTTGTATGGTGACCTTTCTCGCCAAGAACTTACTTTTGTTTGATAGGGGACTGCAGTAACAACGGTTTCTAGTCTAATGCCAAATTTTCCATCTTCATAGTAACCAGGCTCTGTGGAGTACGATGATAATATAACTAACCTATTTTTATCGCTTGCTAAGGTAATTAATGGATGTGTTTAGATTTCAATTAACACAAAATACATCAGAACTACTAAAAAGGTTATCAAAATAATTAGATTGAAGTGACCAGGAGATGAAGTGACCAGGGCATGAAGTGACCGGAGATGAAGTGACCGGGGATGAAGTGACCAGGGGATGAAATGACCGGGATGAAGTGACCAAGGGATGAAATGACCGGGGTGAAGTGACCGGGGATGAAGTGACCGTGGGATGAAGTGACCAGGGGATGAAGTGACCGGTGGATGAAGTGACCAGGGGATGAAGTGACCAGGAGATGAAGTGACCGGGGATGAAGTGACCAGGAATGAAGTGACCGGGAATGAAGTGACCGGGGATGAAATCACCGGGATTCAGATTGGAGATTATCATAACTAAAGTTTTTCTCAATTATCTACTCTTTACTTATGTACTGATTGGTAATAGATCCATGTTTCTACAGGACCAAACGAAAAGTTATCAAACATTATAATAATAATGAGGCTTGTGTTCGAGTCCGAAGATTAATGAGGAATGCAGTATTTTCCGTGGCTACGTATCCCCAGCTGTGACCTACATATTTTGCCACAACCAGTGCAAGCATAACCATTGTCCACCGGTGGTCGATTAAGATATCAAAAATTATTAGATGGTTTAAAAATGTATTGTTTTATACTCCCATAGAGATACACTCAACAAATCATGCTATTTATAGATTTGCCCTCTCTTATGGAGTGTGAGTGTTTCTGACGTAACCACGAGTAAAGGTGAGCGGATGGTTTTGGTTGTGTAGGCTGAACAGACTCTGATGAAACATGGTCTGTGGTAGTTCAAGTTAATGAATAGAGATGTGAAAGATGAAGAGAGAACAAGCGAGAGACGTGAGACAAAAAGATGAATTTATAATGAAATTGTATTCAGTTTACAATTGTTCGAAATGATTTAACTTGTGTTTCTACATTGAAATTGTGTAAAGTTTGCAAATATAATTTATATAAAGTAATGATTTAAATAGAAGTTTGTTCGTGTTCTTTCAGGTCCTGCATTAAGAATTTAACTAGTCGACCCGCGGCGTAGCATACGCCGCTATTTATTTAGTGACGGGTGAATACAGGGAAGATCACTTGCTCTCTTCCCCCCCCCCCCTTTCTTTTTGTTTTCGCCGCGAAAGTTACGCGGGGTAACTCTAGTCCGACTCCCAGAAATAAAAAAGTTATCTTTCCATTACTTTTTCATCGAGGGTTAGAGATTTGGCGCGCTAGCGTGGTGTTCAGCATGGTTTGGCGATGAAGAGAATTATATATACAAATATATATAGAGAGATACTTTTATAACCACTTTGATTATAATATCTGTTTGGAGCTAGAAGTGAACAATAAAGTGGTAACAACTTCTCCAATAGATACAAGTAAAAATAGAATAGAAAATAGTCACTTACCATCTGAATAAAACTCATATGGTTTCAGGGCCGGGTCAGAGTTACTGTTCACATTTATGCCTCCTGGTCCTGTAAGACAATTTTTTTTACAAATAATACATGTTTTTTTTTTATTGCATTAAAAATTTTTGCTGACCAGCGGGCAGTTTATTCAATGGGAGGTGTAAGAGAATAGCAGGAAAAACATTTAAAAAAAAAATAAAAATAAAAAAACAAAGCTTATATTAAATGTAATTGTATTAATTAGTTTGAATCGGTTATGTATCATCTAAAACCGCTGGTTGTGAGTGTGTATGCATTTCGTGTGTGAATGTTGTTCATATTTGCATCTATATTATTATTAATACAGTAGTTACGCTGAGGTCGTCAATTGTAGTCAAACTGAATTTTCATATGATTGGACAAATTGACGTCATCCTAACATTCCATATCTTATTTTAAATCTGTGCGATTAGAAATATTTTTACCAATGGATTTTTTTTTAGCTTTTACTTATGTATACACATTGAAAATGTATTGAAAAAAAATTAAATTATTCAAAGTACAAAAAACAAATCCGTTCTAACATTGTTTAACGAAGCCGTTTTCCATACAGATGCGTCAATAGGGCCGATGTCCACCAGTGCGGTCCGCACCCCCGCCGTACCTACATAGTGACGCCTCTGTTTCTATTTTTTTTTTAAATATCTAATTTATATTTTCAACGTATGTCTAGATTTTTTTTTAGGAATACGTCTCAAAGTAAAATTTTTTACATGATCTTAAAATAAATGGTTAAGCTTAAAAAGTATTTCCCCTTTCAGACCTTGCGATCTGTCGGTCAGATGATGTAAAGTTTATCTGTTTCTGTGGCCCACGGTTAACAATTAAGCTAAAAAAAAGAGCTAATATTCTTTTGCACCACTCTATCACAGAATACAAGTGAAAATGTATATCTTTACCTACACACATTGAAGGGGCTTGCAAATAACAACTTACCTTCATGTACACTTAAGTACGCTCCTATGCCATGACCGGTGCCGTGGCGATAGTCCAGACCAACCTGCCAAAGTGGATTGCGAGCCACCGTATCCAGAACACCGCCTGACGTATAGATAGCAAAATAAATAAATAAATAACTTTTAATAAAAAAAACATACAAACAAACAAAGCTTATATCAATGAATAATAGTGCAAAATTTTAACTTAATCCGAGAACTGGAAGTGAGAGAAAAATGGAAAAGAATCCAGCCAGACAGACAGACACAGTGAGTAAAAGCTTTGTAATAATAGTGAGAAAATTAAATATTTGCAGCTTTTTTTTTTTCTTGTCTAAATTTATGGCCCAACAGCCACTTCATAGCAAGGACAATGGGTTTGCAACTCGCCCTCCATTGAACGTAAACAGATTTATATTCTTGACCATGTTTACAAAGCTTGCTGAAAACTTGGATTAATTTGATCTTTTTACAAAGCATATATCAACTCACTCTTTGGTTTTGTCTGGCAAAAAGTTTTCTCTCACACCGCATTCTCAGATCAAGCTGAAATTTAACACAATTATTTCTTTTACCCGACAACAAAAGAATAAAAAAAAAATGTTAATTAGATATCGGTAATTAATTATTTTTTGTTTGATATCTTGAACAAGGGGAAAAATCCCACTTGACAGATGTGGTATTAAAAGTTGAATTAGTCCCCTTGAGGACTCTTGAACCCTGAGTGAACATTTTGTTTATGCATTGAAAAAACGATCATGTAAACATTCACCAAGATACTCCCTTCTTCCCTCCCCTTTCCTAACTGGTCCAGACTAGTGGTAGGATCATAGCGATTTTTTTTTTCTTGATCTATGTCTTGTTAGGGACAATGAATAATTGTTCAACGTTTCAACTTGATCCGAGAATGGGACGTGGGAGAAATAGCGTGTACCAGACGGACAGACGGAGTGAGTGAATATAAGTGTTACAGCTTTCCTATATTCTATTTATACTTATAACTCGGTAGAAACTACCTTAGGTCTCGATACGTCTCTGGGTGTCCCTGATTCAGCTGTCGTTATCGAAATAAAACAATTCAACCACTAGATCTAACACAGAAACTTTAATAATCATTACGGCATATCACACAGAAGGATGGATGGCTGCCTGGTCGTGCGGTTTGCGCGCTGGACTGTCGTTCAGATTTATCGATGGTCCCGGGTTCAAACCCTGCCCGCTCCCATCCCCCGTCGTCCTGCGGGAGGTTTGGACTAGGAAGTAATTATCTTCAACTCTGAAGGAACATCTGAAACATGTCAAACATTTTTACATTTTACAAGCTGGACTCTGTCTCTCTACTCTCTGACAACAAACACACTTCCGGTCATTCGCGCAGAGTGTAAAAATAGATTATACATACATACACACATTCATCCGTGACAATAAGCTTTAGATATAAACAGCCTTCATTGCTACTCGACCTTAAACCATTTCACACGGTAGTCTCATAGAGCAGTTGACACTAGAGCTATAGCGATCAATCAGTTTATAGGAGAAAAGAAAAAAAAAATTACCTCTTTGTCCTTGAGGCCATTTTATCATGGCCAGGTTGATACTGGACATTAACACACGAGTGTAGCATTCCTGTGGTCAAATAAAAAGATAAACTCTTTATCAAGAAATGCTAAGGCAGACCAGAGGTGCTTGAGTGGTTGGATGTCCATCTGAAGGTGGTAAGTATGAGCCCTGTTTGGCCAAGACTAATCATCACAGCAGGCCTGAACACTAGCCTGTGACGTGGCAACCTGTGGTCAGTGGAGACCAATAGCTCGTTACACGTCACTCTCAGGCCTACTGTGACGATTGGCCTGGTTACGACACACCAGGATTCACCCCTCCGCACATTTTGTCTATGTTCCCTCAACGCCACAGAGGAGAAAAGATAATGTTAATGGTCGTTGTGCTATATGGCCAAATTATAAATATAAAGTGACCAAGAGAGAAAACCAATAAATCGGCATATTAAAAAACAAAACAAATAATTGCTTCCCTTTGAAGTTGTCACGTGACCATGCTACTATTTTGAAGACAAAATATACAAAAATTGAAAACAGCTTGGGGTAAAAAACAGAGTTGTCCTCTTTAGCATAGAGAAAAAGCTCAGTTGTTGCCCTTTGACTATTGAAGAAGTTTGGACTCGGACATGATAATCTTCCTTTCTGAGTGGTAGTTAGAAACTTAAAAAGTAACTCAAGCCAACCCAAGCTTTTTATTTTTAATCTAAAATCAGAAAAAAAAGCCCCCCCCCCCCCAAAAAAAAAAAAAAAAAAAAAAAACACAACTTGTTTATAGAAACAGTGCACAAAGAACTTTTTTTTATTTCAACACAGCACAATGCGCTATTTATAAGACGTTATAAAAACGTATTTTTTTAATCGCAAATGTTATTTCTGTTATTAGTATTTTGAACACATTCTTCTGCAAAGACTTGTAGTACATTTTTAATGTGTTGAGATGATATTTTATTTATTAAGTTAAGACAACCTGAATTCATACTTTGGGATCCGAGACAACAACAAGGATTCAAACTCAAGGTCTGGTTCGACAGGCAAAGGATTTCCCATCCGACTACTTTACCCCTTCTATATCTTCTTATCTTATCTTATATAATACAGACGTTACTTCAAAGAAGAAGATGATTACGTCCTACGCGTCATGCATCCAGTCATGCTTATTAACCAATGACTTAAATTCTGCCAATTAACCAATGACTTAAATTCTGCCAAGTCACTGGTTTTCCTGGCTGGCTCAGGCAACCCATTCCATGCTCTAATAGCGCTAGGGAATTATATGAGTCCAAGACGTCACTCGTACACTCAAGGGCTAGTGTGATTAGAAAAAAAGTTTTACGGCTGGACGGGCTAACACGAGGTTGTTATCTTTTCCGAGTCTTACCCCAATTTATAAATGGTCGTGTCGTATGTGCTCCGGACTGTCGTCTCGATTTCCTGACCTCGAACCCTGTCCGCGGACACCCTCCGCCGTCCTTAAGGAGGTTTGGACTAGGACGTAATATTCTTCATTCCTTAAGGAACGTCCGCTGCGGACAATTGTCCCGTATGGGAGGAATCGCATGCTTAAGGCGATCTTCTTTGGCAACTTTAAAGGAGGACGGCGTAATTGAGGAGCACCCTCTCTCCCCGTAAGCGCTGTAAAGATCAACCCAGGCGCCATTTTGTCCTCACTTGTGTAGAGGCAAGTAGCTGGCAGCAGATGGTCTCTGAAAGAGACAGTTGGAGAGCTCTCACGAAGGCCGCGGGACACACATTTGAGACCCAAAGAAAAGCCTTGTTGCAGACAGGCGCAGAAGTTGAAGTCTTACATAGAACCCCCGGCGGACAACGGTTTTCTCTGCACCAGATGTGGAAAAAATATGCAAGTCTCAACTGGGTTTGCGTAGACATGTAAAACACAGCACTCATCTTCGGAATCGAAGACATTGTCTTTTTTTTAAATTACGTACAGAGTTGTGACCCTCAAGAAGCAGACGAGAGGACGACCCATTCTTACCTTTTCGTAGTCCGAAGGGTTCCCATAATGCATGGTTCTTGTGACATCTGTGGTTCCGTCCCTGTAATGGCGACATTAATTTGATTTCTATTTGATCTTTATACTTTTGTATTTGTCTAACTTTAAGTGGTTTTATGTAAATACACCCGCACTACATTCTGAGATGTAATCGTGTATGTATCTGTGGACTTCTAACTGAAGCTAAACATTTTAAACAGTAACTTATTCACAGAAGAGGTGATGTTATGAGATCGTTTCCGAGCTCTAGTTCAAAATTTCTACCAGACAGACAGACAGACAGACAGAGTTGATATAAGCTTTGTAAAAAGAAATAAGAGATGTGGTGGATGATAAAACATAGTGCTGGTAAATACAAGTTTTCATTGTCTTACAAGTATTGACCGCCAGAATCCAAGAGAAAAAAAGAGTCTGTAGTTATTTGCTTGTTTGTGCTAGGCAGCGGCATATAGTGAATGATTGCTCCGTTGGATCCAAAGCCAGCGATGGTAGGGAAGCTCACTCCTCTGTTGTACTGCAGCGTTCTAAGGGAAGATCAATGTTTAGACAGTTTTAACTTAGAATAGTTTAATATGAACATATTCAGTTTGTTTGATCTGTGTTTTTTTTCCAACAGTATTTCTAGTTTGATGAAACTAATCTCGACTGACATCGCCACTTTTGAACGCCGTAGTCAATTTGGTATTAATTGTACTATGCTTAAATACTATTTTTGGTTGAACTGGACAGAAATTTAAATCTAGTTTTTAAAATAAGGGAGAGAACTTCTCACTTACAACTATATCTCTCAATAATGTAAAAGTTATTTCCCTTAATTGATATCTAATAAAATAATTATATTACCAAACATTATTGAAAAACTGGTTAATTTTTTTAATTGACTCCTGTTTTGTTTGGTACAATACATCATTCTTTAAAGTTTTAACTTGATCCGAGAATAATAATAATAATAAGGCTTGTCTTCGAGTCCGAAGATTAGTGAGGAGTGCAGTATTTTCCGTGGCTGCGCAGCCCCAGCTGTGACCTATATATTTGCCACATCAGAGGCAACCACAACTATTGTCCGCAGGTGATCGATTTAGATTTTCTTTTCGCCGTCTGCGTTTGTCCTCGGCAGCGGATTTCCTTTTGGTCTCAAATGTGTATCCCGCGGCCTTCGTGAGTGACCTCCAGCTGTCTCGTTCTGAGGCCGCATGCAACCAGGTGCTATCTTCTATGTCAGCCAAGGAAAGTTGACGCCTAAGCTGATCCGAGAATAGGTGTGGGAGAAATGACGCGATCAATTATCTAAGGGAATAAACCTCTACTTATTTAGCCGAATCTGTGAATACTGAAGGATTAATTCCTCTTGTTGTATCAAACAAAATAACTAGTTAGCAGTAATTCATAGACTAATTGTTAATGCCAATAAATCATTGTGGAAAATTTTCAATTTGATCCGAGAATGGGTCTGGGAGAAATAACGTGTACAAACGTTTTTACCAGACAGACAGAGAGACAGAATGAGTTGATGTAAGCTTTCTAAACTGGTTGACTTGAAACATATATCGAGGAGTCATAGGTCTGTGTAACTGTATGCATATAGACACTTACTTTAATGACACTATGCTATTTCTAACTGTATCACAGTACACAAGATAAATGACCTAAATGCACATTTCTTATTCCATATGCTAGAATAAGTAAGTACAAGTGCTCCTTCTCCATGGGTTGCCTGAATCAGCCAGGAAGATCAAGATTAAGCAATATTCATGACTAGATTGACACGTGGATAGGACGTAATTATGTACTCATTTGAAGTGACGTCTGTAACTTATAAGATAAGATACTTACTTCCTTTGGTTGTCCAGCCTTTGAGCAGCGGATACTTCTGTCCAATCTCTGCCAGATTTGACCTGGAGGAAAACGAGTGAGAGATAAGATTTCTTGCATTTAACTCAATATGGCAAAACCTTCATTTTCATGTACTTACAGTAGCAAAGTTTAAGTTTAAAACCAAACATGCACATTATTTTTTAAAAATACATCAAAAAAGCTTATTATTATTTTTATTATTATTATTATAGCTTTTATATAGCGTCACTTTCATGCTTATAGCATGCTCAGAGCGCTTTTGGTCCTATCTCATTTGTGGACCAGTGGGGGGGGGGTATCTAGGAGTTGGTTTTCCGTGCTGCCTTTAGGCGCTCAGTAAACACAACTCTGCCCGTGTCGGGTGTCGAACCTCGAGCCCCCTTGTAGGTAGCCAAGACAAGCCAAGTTCAAGCGCACTTGGCCTCTCGACCACGTCAAATCTACAATTTACAATCATATATCTCGATAATGTAATATTTATTTTCCTTTTTTTTATATCAAACAAAATTAATTAATTACCATAAATTGATTAATATTTTTTTTATTGATTCTTGTCTTGATCGTAACTATAAATGATTGTGAAAAGTTTCAACTTGATCCATGAGAAATAACGTGTACACATTTTGTACCAGACAGACAGACGGACTGAGCTGATATGTTGGCCTTCTTCACTAGTAGAATGACTATGGTCCATCTCTCTTACTTCCTCGTGTGGCTGTGGAGCCCTATTTTGGAGAGACACTCGCGTCCACAAAAATCGCTGGTTAATGTGGCTTTCGCTTTGGTGGTAGAGGAGCTGGTCATTTTTCGCATATGAGCTGATACAAGTTTGGTAAAAACAAGGCTTAATTTTATGGTAGCACCGGAAACTGGGAGTAGGGTGGGTCGAAAAGATAACTTCTGTCAACTTGTGGGAGATAACCAAGCAGAAACCCATCGAATAGCCCCTAATATTAAAAAGCAATAATAATGACGGATAGGACACACCCTGCGAAAACCAAACCAAACCAAACCAGACCAAACTACCTGGAAGAGGTCGATCATCTGTAAAGCTGAGGACAGAACCGGCCATAACTATTGCGGGGCCCACTGCGGCCGCATACATCGCAGTGGCTTAACTCTTTGTCTCCTAACTGACGATATCAACGTTGATTCCACCAGAATGTGATAAATAATTACGGAGAGAAAGAGTTAAGGCCGGCCCTGGCTGAGGATATCGGAATGAAATAGGAGTAGATGAAGAAAACTGCTCAGGACCGAGTTCGGTGGAGAGGCGTGTTTGCGACCCTTCACCCTCCCCCCCCCGGGTGGTATACAGGATAAATTTAAGTCAGTCAAGTCATAATGATAAGGCTAAATAAACTGGTAATAGCAAATCTTAATTTTAACTTCACATCGAAAACAATGCTAAATTTGATAAAACCAAAATAGCAAAACTTAACTTTAACTTCAAATTGTACAAGTTCACACGGTTTGACCTATGTAGGCCTATTCAATAAACAACACTGGTTTCTTTCTATTAGGACCGGACTTAGCGGTGTGCACACTTAGTGCACCAGACAGTGCACCGAGGCTGAAAGGGCCTAAAAGCTGCAAGAGCTGCAGTCTAACGCGGAACTCTTTAATTCCTAATGATGGGGTCTCCATTGTCAGTTAGCACAGAGCCCAGCATTCCTAGCTTCAGGCTTGTTTCTGTATTTCAAATATGGCCTTGCTAATGCTAAGTAAGGGGTCTCCATTGTCAGTTAGGACAGGGCCCAGCATTCCTAGCTTAAGACTTGTTTCTGTATTTCAAATATGGCCTTGCTAATGCTAAGTAAGGGGTCTCCATTGTCAGTTAGGACAGGGCCCAGCATTCCTAGCTTAAGACTTGTTTCTGTATTTCAAATATGGCCTTGCTAATGCTAAGTAAGGGGTCTCCATTGTCAGTTAACACAGAGCCCAGCATTCCTAGCTTCAGTCTTGTTTCTGTATTTCAAATATGGCCTTGCTAATGCTAAGTAAGGGGTCTCCATTTTCAGTTAGCACAGGGCCCAGCATTCCTAGCTTCAGTCTTGTTTCTGTATTTCAAATATGGCCTTGCTAATGCTAAGTAAGGGGTCTCCATTGTCAGTTAGGACAGGGCCAAGCATTCCTAGCTTCAGGCTTGTTTCTGTATTTCAAATATGGTCTTGCTAATGCTAAGTAAGGGGTCTCCATTGTCAGTTAGCACAGAGCCCAGCATTCCTAGCTTCAGGCTTGTTTCTGTATTTCAAATATGGCCTTGCTAATGCTAAGTAAGGGGTCTCCATTGTCAGTTAGGACAGGGCCCAGCATTCCTAGCTTAAGACTTGTTTCTGTATTTCAAATATGGCCTTGCTAATGCTAAGTAAGGGGTCTCCATTGTCAGTTAGGACAGGGCCCAGCATTCCTAGCTTAAGACTTGTTTCTGTATTTCAAATATGGCCTTGCTAATGCTAAGTAAGGGGTCTCCATTGTCAGTTAACACAGAGCCCAGCATTCCTAGCTTCAGTCTTGTTTCTGTATTTCAAATATGGCCTTGCTAATGCTAAGTAAGGGGTCTCCATTTTCAGTTAGCACAGGGCCCAGCATTCCTAGCTTCAGTCTTGTTTCTGTATTTCAAATATGGCCTTGCTAATGCTAAGTAAGGGGTCTCCATTGTCAGTTAGGACAGGGCCAAGCATTCCTAGCTTCAGGCTTGTTTCTGTATTTCAAATATGGCCTTGCTAATGCTAAGTAAGGGGTCTCCATTTTCAGTTAGCACAGAGCCCAGCATTCCTAGCTCCAGGCTTGTTTCTGTATTTCAAATATGGCCTTGCTAATGCTATGTAAAGCACCCTTTCAAACCTTGCGATCTACTGGGCAGATGATGTGGGTTTTCTTTTTACAAGGTTTACTCTATCTGTCCGTCTGGTTAAAAATTTATTTCTCTCACAATCATTCTTGGATCTAGTTGAAACTTTGCACAATTATTCATTAGCATAGACAATTTCAAAACAATGAGCTCACCTCGTTCTCAAGGAATGCGAGAAATTTGACAAGTTCTGCAGAGTCTCTCCTCTGTAAATACAACACATACATTAACAATTAAAACACACACGCATTATACTAAAGACTAATCTAGTTGTCGTAAACATAAATACAAACAGACAAAAAAAAATAACAACAGTTCAGAGGCGTAGCTAGGGTGAGGGAGGAAGGGGGGAGAATTTGAAAATCCCCCATGGCAACCACTTAAGGGGCGTGCCCCCAAATGAGTGTTCGAAATAGTCTTTTACATTAAATATTACATACTACGCAAATTGCAGGGGGCTCCAAAGAGGCCAAGCTCCCCGGGCTCCAAATGATGGCATACTGACCTAACATACTGACCTGGCATACCGACCTGCCATACTGACCTGACATACTGATCTGGCATACCGACCTGCCATACTGACCTGACATTCTGACCTGACATACTGAACCTATATACTGACCTGACATATGGACATGAGAAACTGACCTGACATACTGACCTGAAACACTGACCTGTCATACTAACCTGACATACTGACCTGACATACTGACCTGGCATACTGACAAACTGACCTGACATACTGACCTGGCTTACTGACATACTGACCTGACATACTGACCTAACATACTGACCTGGCATACTGACCTGACATACTGACCTGGCTTACTGACATACTGACCTGATATACTGACCTAACATACTGACCTGGCATACTGACCTGACATATCGACATACTAACCTGAAATACTGACCTGACATACTGAGCTGGCATATTGACATACTGACCTGACATACTGACCTAACATACTGACCTGGCATAATGACCTGACATACTAACCTGACATACTGACCTAACATACTGACCTGGCATACTGACCTAACATATTGACATACTAGCCTGACATAATGAACTGGCATATTGACATACTGACCTGAGATACTGACCTAACAAACTGACCTGGCATACTGACCTGACATACTGACCTGACATACTGACCTGACATACTGACCTGACATACTGACCTGAAATACTAACTGACATACTGACCTGACATACTTACTGGCATACTGACATACTGACCTGACTCACTGACCTGACATACTGACCTAATATGGGAGAATGAATACAATACAATCGAAAATTCCTTTATTTCTGGAAATAATGAAGAAAATGATAGAATAATTCACGGACATTGATAAGATCTCAACCAAACTTCAAGAAAAAACGATGCCTGTTACAAGCTATCCCGACAGGACCTCGATATAAAATTTAAAATTTTGTCTCAGAACTGGACACCCCAGAATAAAACATTACGTGTTCCGGAAGCTGAACATAGAGATTAGTGAAGGTTATCCTTGTAAAGTGTCATCATAGGAATATTATATAGACAGAAGCCTCATCAAGAAACTACTATGCAGTTTTTCTCAGAATTATAGGAATAGTCATCTGAACCCCTCAACATAAAAGGTAGAAAGCAGAAAAAGTAAAAAAAAAAAAAAAAGAAACGAAACGATAAGTTGTGCAAATATTAATTAAACGTAAAGCAGTTTTTATACAGAAATTTTTTGATCTTAAATCTCAAGCGGTTGCTTTTATTTCCTAGGACTGCAATCGTTGTGTGATCTCTTTCGAGTTACAAATAGTTAATGGCCTTACTCCCACTATAGCAGCGGTTCTCACCGTTTAGGCTCGGCGACCCCTTTCTACAAGGCCCCCCCCCCCTTCCGCATACACACGCAGCAACAGATGAATGGACAAAAACAATTCAATTTTTTCGATGGTCTTTGGCAACCCCTGGCAAATTGTCAATCACCCCCAAAGGGGTCGCGACCCACAGTTTGAGAACCCCTGCACTATAGCTTTATTTTTTAAAATGTAATAGAGATAGTACTCTCTGTACAGCATGGGCTGAAATATATTTGGAAAAAAAATACCTTCCATAATATGTGTGCGTAATAAATGAGGATGCCTCGTAAGCCCAGACATTATTATAAGGGCCATAGACTTAAAGGGGTGATACAGTGGAATCGGAAAGTGCAGATACTCCAGCACATTGTCTCAGAGGTCAATTCTGACTGACCATTATCCAGTTATTTAAGAGGAAAAATAACAGAGTTCATCTTTACGACCCAAACTATTTTAATCCTCCAAGTAGAAATCACGAAAAGATTGAACACACACTACATATCAAGCAATGATAAACTTAATAATTAAAATTCAATAACAAATTTACTAAAGTAAGCTTAACATGAAGCTTGGCAACTTATGGACTCAATAAATTGATTATAAGTAAAGTTTCCCTTTCAGACCTTACGATCTATGGGGCAGATGATGTTAAGGTGAACCGTTTCTATGGCCAACGGTTAACGAGCAGGGTGTCATGTGGCCAGCACAACGACCAACCACCTTTACTTTCCCCAACCTAAGTCAGGTACTCATTAGAGTTGGGTGGACTCAGGGACGCCCTAAAAATCTCGAAACTCAAAATCCCAGCCTTCACCGAGATTCGAACCCAGGACCTCAGGTTCAGAAGCCGAGCGCTTAACCACTCATCCTCCGCGCCCCCAATAAATTGATTATAGACCCTAAAATAAGCTCGCCTCCTCTCTTGATAGCTTTTGAAACCGGAAGTTCAAGAATATTCTTCTACGGGAAACATGTTTCTCCCTTTACTGTTCTGTGTAGAAACTGGAAGCTGCTAGAATGCAAACAACTTCCTGTTTACACGTCTCTTGCAACCTGGACGCGTGTGCCACATAACAGGGGACTAAAGAATCTACCTAAGATTAGTTGTAACGTTACTTACATATGCGTTCTTCATCCCAACACGTTCTGTAGGGTTCTTAATGGCTTTGTCTATCTCTATGGGCGAGCTGCGAACTGTGACATTGTTCTGTGTTGAAACAAATCATACATCTTGTTCTACATATAGTTAGTATTTGTTCTACATATAGTTATGGTTTGTGTAAGAGACGGCCTCGAATAGGAATCCCAATGACCAGCACAATGATGAGCCGCCTTCCCCCCCCCCCCCCAACTAAAGTCAGAAATCTATTTAGGTCGGCTGGACTCAGAGGCGACCTTAATTTCCCGAAATTTTTAAATTCCGGCATCCCCAAGCGCTTAACACTCGGCCACCTCCTTCTATGTGAGGTAAATTTAGTCATTTATTAAGAGAGAAAATTGTTTGGAATCTGTACAGCTTATAACACAACTTTATGTAAGGCTGACCTTAGATAATTGGAGGCCCAAGCCGAAGTGGCTTTGGTGGGCCCAAATAAAAAAAGAAATAAATAAATAAACAGGCGAATAAAATACAATTACGCAATTTATTTACACCCTAGTGCAGCGGTTCTCAACCTTTTAAGCTCGGCGACCCCTTTTTACAATCCCCAACTCTGCCGCGACCCCCCCCCCCCCCGTACACACACACAGCAATAGAAGAACAGACAAAATACAATCCATTTTTTCGATGGTCTTTGGCGACCCCAGGCAAATCGTCAATCAACCCCCAAGGGGGTCTCGACCCACAGGTTGAGAACCCCTGCCCTAGTGCATTCCAATAATAACACAGGGGACAATTCTCATCATTTCTTCTCTAAAAAAAAATTTTTTTGAGTAGTGTCCGAGACCCCGCCGATAGGAGGTCCTAGGGGGCTGCCTAGTTTGACGATGCCTAAGGCCGGCCCTGCTTTAGGCAATGCAGGGTTCTCGCAAAAGCCTCCTGCTATATCCTCGGCTAGCCTGACTCACCTTAACGGCCTGGTACACGGCGTAGTTGGCGTGGTAGGTGACCAAAACAATGGTCGTCTCAGCCAGGGCCCTTAAATATGCTTCGAGGTCGACTAGATTGTATTCAAGTACCTATAGAATGTAAAGGGTTTTGATGACCTACCATCTAATGTTGCCGTTGTGTAGAGAAGAAAGGGGGAAAGGAGGGAAGATGGAGGAGAAAAGAGAGAGAGAGAAAGAGAGAGAGAAAGAGAGAGAGAAAGAGAGAGAGAGAGAAAGAGAGAGAGAGAGTAAGAGAGAGAGAAAGAGAGAGAGAGAGAAAGAGAGAGAAAAAGAGAGAGAGAAAGAGAGAGAGAGAAAGAGAGAGAAAGAGAGAGAGAAAGAGAGAGAGAAAGAGAGAGAGAGAAAGAGAAAGATAGATAGAGAGAGAGAGAGAGAGAAAGAGAGAGAGAAAGAGAGAGAGAGAGAGAAAGAGAGAGAGAAAGAGAGAGAGAAAGAGAGAGAGAAAGAGAGAGAAAGAGAGAAAGAGAGAGAGAGAACGAAAGAGAGAGAAAGAGAGAGAGAGAGAGAAAGAGAGAGAAAGAGAGAGAGAGATATTGGAACAAAAAAACAGAAAGATATGTTTTTTTAAATGCGAGGTAATTTGAGACCAAAAAAAACCCAACTAGGTATGCATGTAGGTAGGTACGTAGGTAGGAAGATAGATAGATAGATAGATAGATAGATAGATAGATAGATAGATAGATAGATAGATAGATAGATAGATAGATAGATAGATAGATAGATAGATAGATAGATAGATCGTAAAATCATTAAATTTAGAAAGCCTTCAGGAGAGAAGACTCAAAAGTAAAGTAGCAATTATACATAAAACACTGAATCATAATCTTCAAATACAAAAACAAAACCTAATAATAATACTTCGAAAGACACAAAGATAAAGGCACATTCCTTGTCTCATGCAAATACAAATACTTGTTCTTCCCTAGTGCTATTAGATCATGATATGAGTCAGCCAGGAAAACCAATGACTGTGTTTAAGTCATTGATTAGCATGCATGACTAGATTGACATATGAACACACGTGGGACGTAATCAACTTCTTTATTTGAGGTAACGTCTGTATTTTATAAGTGCTATTAGAACATGGAATGGCTTGCCTGAGCTAGCCAGGAAAACCAGTAACTTGGCAGAATTTAAGTCATTGGTTAATATGTATGACTAAATGCATGACGCGTAGGACATAATCATATTCTTTTTTGAAGTAACTTCTGTATCATATAAGATAAGATAAATAAGACAAAGATACAATGACTAACTAACTCTCACCTGAACACAATCAGCGCTGCTGCACGCGCCATCCACTCCGGTGTTTAAATGAACGTGAAGTTTGGTCTCGGTCTGGTCATCTGTGGGCGTGGCGTTGAGTCTCGTGTTTTTGTCCAGAATATACAACCTACAAAACGCAATAAAGGCCCGCCATAAGCGTCAGGCTGCATTGATGAGCAAATAGCGTCTACAATTTTCATTGCGTTGAGCTCCTTGTCTAATGCAGTGATGCCCAACCTAATTCGACCTGCGGGCCATTTTAATTTCTGACACTCGTGTTGCGGGCCACATGAACGAAAATGTAGGCCTACACATACAAAAAAAAAAAAATGAAATGTACCTGGATTTGAAACTATTAGATTAGAAAAACTGGAGCTAGTACTGACATTAAGGAATTGGATATCTGAAGTGATTTTTTTTTTCACAAGTCAGAAAATGGCTTAATTTCTGTACTTAAAAAAAGAACATGATTGTAGCTAGCTTTGACGTCGACTCATTTTTTTTGTCGCTTTTTGGTAAATATTTCCAACAATCCTCCAATCTCTAGGCGTAGTCTAACAAT
This sequence comes from Biomphalaria glabrata, assembly GCF_947242115.1. Lineage (NCBI taxonomy): Eukaryota > Metazoa > Mollusca > Gastropoda > Planorbidae > Biomphalaria > Biomphalaria glabrata. The sequence continues at coordinate 49,674,859 of NC_074716.1, read as the reverse complement.
CTTTTTATTCGCGGCTCAAACCAAGAATATTTGTTTCATAATGACGTTTATATTTTGTTCTTTTTGGAAACACCCACACTTTTTTATTGATCACATATGTTGGCATATTATCATAATCCACAAAAAAAAGTAAAGATCCGTTCTATTTTTCTGGTAGATTCTCATTTCACAAACACACTAATGTTAAAGGTCATGGTACCAATCAATTAAAGAAAAATTAAGGGCCCTAACGTAGGTAAATATACATAAATCAGCTTTTTTTTTCGATGGGGTTGTCTACACTTTGTGCAGACATTTCGGCGGGCCGGATGGAACCACGTCGAGGGCCGGATCTGGCCCGCGGGCCGTATTTGGGACATCACTGGTCTAATGTAATTTCTAAACCCTTATCAGTTGTTCACAGCCGTCTCAGACTTCTGTGCCACGGTGGACTGCATTTAGTTTAAAGAGTGGTATTGGTCTGCACGAGCCAATTATCACTGGATATACACTTTTATTATTTTTTTTTATTTCAGAGTGATAGAGGCTAATTATATGCAGTTGTTTAAATTGGAGATGTTTGTATGCTTGGAAGCGAATCCTTAAATAACAAGCTTTTTGATTTATACGGCGTACAGAACATGGAAATAATCAGGGGGGGACGGGCTATATGGGCACTCGGGCAAATGCCCGGTGGGCCGGTACTCAAATGGGCAGGTAGGGCTACCGAAAGTATCCCAATGACACTTATGAAAGTGTTAAAATTTTTTTTTTTTTTATAACATTTTCTTATAAAAGTGACCACTTTGACCGTCGTGTTTAAAAAAAGTCCATAACAGACTCGTCAATGTAATACTGATTTAATTTTAACACATTTTCCGAATTAATGTAATATTCTACATCCGCTTGACAGCGCTACCTGTAGGCTTCATCCTGTTAGGGCCTACACACTTAGCGATTCAAAACCAACATAAAGCCTATAGTTCTTATAAAGATTTAGAACCCACTGACTGCACGTGTACAGTTATCGATACATCATCAAACTTAACATGATTGTAAGAACAGGTAGGCCTACAATTGGATGTTCATCATATGATATACAATGTATGGGCCGGATTGTATGGAATTGCCCGGGCCGATTTCGACACCCAGTCCGCCCCTGGAAATAATGATAACCAATGTTTTTTAAAACAAACCAATTAGTCATTATTTTCGTTTGCCATTATTAGCAGCTCAGAATCAAATTGCTAAAACTTTTCTCTTGTTGTACAAAGTAATTTTTTTTTAGTTTAATTAACAACAATGATCTCCATTATGGCGTCATTGACAGTGACATTATTCTATCTTTTAAAAAAAATCAATTCAAATTTTCCAGTTTACATATTCTTAGGGTTTCATTATGTAGATCTAGTTACCTTATCACTTTTTGTGAAAAAAAAAAGTTTCCCCTTTCAGACCTTGCGATCTATAGGGCAGTTGATGTAAAGGGCATCTGTTTCTATGGCCGAAGGTTAACTAGGATGTCATGAGGCCAGCACAACGACCAACCGCCTTTACTTTTAACCAACTTATGTCAGCTACCCACTATAGCTGGGGTGGACTCAGAGGCGCCAAAATTAAAAATCCCAATCTTTACCAGGATTCGAAGCCAGGACCCCTAGGCTCGAAAGCCAAGCGCTTTAAAAAATCACAAAGTTTATCTAATGTGAAGAACCGCAAAATCACTGTCATGTCTGTCAATACTGCAATGTTTAAACGCCCCTTTTCTATATAAAACAAATTCAGTAAATTACCAGTCAACGATTAACTAATTGATTTTTTTTTGGTTTGATTTATGTATTGCCATCGACAATAAATTATTGTGCAAAATAAGAACTTGATCCGAGAATGGGAAGTGGGAGAAAAAAATGTATAAAATTTGTATCAGACAGACAGACAGACAGACATAGTGATATAATATAAGCTTTGTAAAAAAAAATAATATAGAACCCTGTTTAGCGTATGACTCTTTCCTGACCTGACACTGGACGGCTCGACCACTGCGTAGCCCAGGAAGAATGGTGTATACTCCACATCACTGCCTCTCAGGTTGAATAGCCCTTTCAATAGAAACAAGGGAATTACATTTTTCCAATGGTCCGCACAACAAATATTTAGTACATTTCTCAACAAGTTAAGAAAGTCTCTACAAAATAATATAAGTAGCATTAAGCTAAAACAAACGATATCCGCAATTAAATTAAACGTTTTGTGCAGTATGTATCTACAGCTGGGTTTGTGTTGCCATGGGAAACACTGCTTGCTTCCTTAATCTTCGGATTCGAAGACGTTCGCCATATAACAATGCACATTGTTTTGTAATTAGATTAATTTCAGATGTCGACATTTTGGCAAATTAAATGAAGCACCTTTTTTATAAAAATACATCACAACTATATCAACATAGTCCTATATCCTGTGTAAGGTACCCATGGGTTGAGGTTCCCGTGGGCTGAGGTTCCCTTGGGCTCAGGTTCCGGTGGGCTCAGGTTCCCGTGGGCTCATGTTCAAGACTAACTTAATGGGATTCTCTTCCCCCTAATAAGAGAAAGTAAAGTGAGACAAAACAATTGTATAATTTCTAAGTATCGGTACATTTACTAAAAGACATTCTAATGCAAGTAGAGTCTTTTTATAAGTAATAATTTCGTTACGGTTGGTTTAGTTAGGACTCAGACAAGTAATAGTGTCTTAAAAGTTAATGTTTCTACAATGTCTTAAGAGAATTAAACGACTTAAAGATGTTACAAATAAATAAAGAAATGTTTTATGAGTTCACTCAGCTCTAAATGGGTGCCTGACATTAGTTGTGGAAAAGTAAAGGCGGTTGGTCGTTGTGCTGGCCACATGACCCCCTCGTTAACTGTAGGCAACAGAAACAGATGACCTTTACATCATCTGCCCTATAGACCACAAGGTCTGAAAGGGGAACTTTACTTTTTTTTTTTAAATCTGTGGTTAGCACAGTGAACAGAGTATCGAAAATTTATATTGAAAGCACCATCATAGCTTTAGCCTCGCAGTTTATTTGAGGATAAATTATTCATTACTTGGAGAAATTGAACAGCCAATTCTTCACAAATATGAAAACATAGAAATGACTTTGCTATTTTGTTGTTTTTTTTTTCAATTTTTATATGTCTTAGTTGCTCTCACTAATGAAAGAGAAAAATGGCGCGGATTAGACTTTCAATAGTACCGATATTTTTGTTAGAAATGCATAGCCCAACAGGTCAACTATTTCGTTTTAAATCTGTGGGGCTTTGTTATCCTGTTCAATTTCAATATTATTAAGCATTAAATGAAGCATGGTTATAGGTTTTTGTTTAAATATAATGGTCATAACTTTCTTTAATAACTATGAACCAAATAAATACTAAGCATTTGACAAATAATGTCACTTTTTCATGATCAATGTAGACATCTCTCCATCTTCTAGATCTTTGTTATAAACCTGCTCTCCAAATTCGATTTCGCCATTTATTGAAATAACACTAAGCACGATACTTGTGTAACATACTCTGATGTTTCTTTGGCTTTCCTAACTCTTTCTCTCCGTAATTATTTACCACAATCTGGTGGAATCAACGCTGGTATCGTCAGTTAGGAGAGAAAGAGTTAATATTTAATGTCAGTTTTTGTTTATTTAGATTTCATTTCCTTCTTTTTGTTGATTCTATTGTTAACATTTTTGTACACAATAAAGAAGACAACAAAATGTTGTTCTGATGACTTGCAGGGTCTACTCTTACGGATCGGATACAAAAAGTTTTTAATTCAAGTTTAATAAAAGATCTCAGATCAAGAATTGACCCGAACACCCTGTGAGTAAAATAAAATACTAATTAAAAAATTTTTAATACAGAATATAAAAGAAACAAATTAAGTTTAGAAAAATTGAATAATTTAGCAGCTGTGTCGAAATTTTAATTAGTGATCATCAGGACTATCCCTAAGGACCTTATTGTTATTGTTATCCCGCTTCTTTCCTTATTTTTGTACAAAACTTAACCAAACTCCCCCCCCCCCCACCCTAACTAAAATTAATACTATCAATGTTTTATGAACATACATGAACAAAAGAATGACAGCGATGAACTCCTTAAACGTACAATTAGCGCTCGCCACCATTACAAAAAACCCGATGGAAGCAGTTCCTTACATTAAAGCAATCCAAGCCGCTTGGTGCATACACTCTTGCTTAAACCCCAGGTTAATTTTTTTTCAAATTAATATAAAGTTCATGCAACGTTAAGGATACTTTGAGGGAGCATTTTAGATTCTATATTATAGTTATATGTACAAAAGTGCAATACAAAAGTGCAATTGTTTTTCCTTTAGTTCCTATGTTCTCACGAGGGCCCCCAACTGGTCCAGAGTCATGGGCCCAAATGCAATCAACCCCTTGGAGCCATTGTTGCTACGCCATAGGCTGTGGGCCCCTAATGGTCGTGGGCCCTTCGCGCCATTGATGCTACGCCACTTAATATTTAACGCAGTGTTTATCGAATATTGACAAACAACACCCCTAGTAAAAGTAAAAGATAAGTCCCCCTTTCAAATCTTTTGTTCTCTAGGCAGATGAAATAAAGGCCATCTGTTTTCTGTAGCTCACGGTTGACGAAGGTGTCATGTGGCCAGCACAAGGACCCATTTTCAACTCTAATTTTATTTTCGTGGCAAAGTAAAAAAAATGTTCCATGTTTGGCATAGATCTAACTTCAATCCAGTAGATTAGTAAGACACAAACTAAGGCCCGCAGGGGCCACGGGTCACATCCAGCTAATTAATATAGGCCTATATAATATATATATATATATATATTTATAGAGAGAGAGAGAGAGAGAAAGAGATATATAGATAGACAGACAGACAGACAGACTAGATAGATAGATAGATAGATAGATAGATAGATAGATAGATAGATAGATAGATAGATAGATAGGTACGTAGGTACGTAGGTAGACAGACAGAAAGACAGATAGACAGACAGACAGACAGACAGACAGAGAGATAGATAAATAGATAGATAGATACGTAGGTAGGTAGGTAGACAGACAGACAGACAGATAGACAGACAGACAAATAGATAGATAGATAGATAGATAGATAGATAGATAGATAGATAGATAGATAGATAGATAGATAGATAGATAGATAGAAATATATAGTTGAAAAAAAATACCCCCCCCCCCGTTCAGCAAGTGAAATTGAGTTACTCTGATTTAACTTATTATTTCCTGTTGACTTACAAGCGATCTCATCCAGGGATGTTACAACAAATGCTCCCGCACCAAGTGATGTGATGTTGGCCCTCAGATTGGCTAGTTTCCCTTGCCAGCTGATTCCTGTAACATTATTGTTAGCATCATTTATTTTTTATATTGCAACAAATTTGTTACAAATTATTTTGATTTATTATGAGAGATCTGTTTGTATGATATTACAATGACAGGTATAAGGTATGAGGTCAATGACTGACAGGTCTTGGATAGGTCTATGACTGACAGGTATAGGACAGGTCTATAACTGACAAGTGTAGGACTGAAGCGTCAAAGGTCTATAATGGCGCCTTAAAACTCGCAACGTGACCGTGAAGCGAGGACTGACTTGACTTATAACGTGACCGTGAAACGAGGACTGACTTGACTTATAACGTGACCGTGAAGCGAGGACTGACTTGACTTATAACGTGACCGTGAAACGAGCACTGACTTGACTTATAACGTGACCGTGAAGCGAGCACTGACTTGACTTATAACGTGACCGTGAAGCGAGGACTGAATTGACTTATACCGTGATCGTGAAGCGAGGACTGACTTGACTTACAACGTGACCGTGAAGCAAGCACTGACTTGACTTATAACGTGACGGTGAAGCGAGCACTGACTTGACTTCTGCTACACTTGAAGAATCTTCTTTTCTCGAATAGTCCAACAACCAGAGGTGACCTTAGCAGTGCGCGGGCCTTCGGTGTCATATCAGGACCAGGAATATTTATTTCTACGATGGACTGACGGTGATTCAAATAGTCCAAGATTGTCTTTCAACATTTGTCCACAGGAAAATAGAAACCTTGTGTTTTTGGTTATAAAAAGTTATTTTTTGTTTAAAAAGTTTGTTCAAGATTTACTCAAGTTCAGCCTTAACTCTTTCTCTCCTATTAGACGATGCCAACTTTGATTTGACTCCCATTAAAACTAAAGTACCAGGTGGCCTCGCCTCGCTCGGTTAAATAATTTCTTAAGGAAGGTTATATACACGAAGTCATTTTGGGAATATTTTTGTAATTACGAAAATGAACGTGAAAATGAATGAGAGTTGACTGCATGGCCAGAAATCAGTAAGTACCTTGGACATAGAAGTGATTAGACGTATAATATGAATGGGGATGAGTATTACCAGTTGTGTAATTTATATATTCTATTCAGGGCCGGTCCTACAGGTTGCGGGGCCCTATGCGAAACCGATTTTGCGGGGCCCAATTAGGGTTGTGATAAAGATAAATAAGTGAAAATTAAGACTTTGTATTAGAAAATAAATTCGTCTTTGCATTTTATTTTACTAAGTACAAAATCAGTATCAAAAATTAACTTTACGAGCCATCTACAGTAGATAAAAGTTTTTCAACAAAAAGCCGATAAACATTCAGATCTACCTTTTAGATTTACTATCGACTAACAAAATATTGCTTTTTTTTTTCTAAGAGGTCGAAATAGATAAAAAATCTATATTTGTATGCCAGTGACTATTAAAGTAAATTAAGTATTAGA